>NC_091461.1:125753364-125813558 GCF_027789765.1 Dendropsophus ebraccatus | reverse complement strand
AGGTTACAGCTATGGACTCAGCTACCTGTAACCCCTAACTAATATCACAGCCCGGCAGGTTACAGCTATGGACTCAGCAACCTGTTACCCCTCACTAATATCACAGCCCGGCAGGTTACAGCTATGGACTCAGCAACCTGTAACCCCTCACTAATATCACAGCCCGGCAGGTTACAGCTATGGACTCAGCAACCTGTAACCCCTCACTAATATCACAGCCCGGCAGGTTACAGCTATGGACTCAGCAACCTGTTACCCCTCACTAATATTACAGCCCGGCAGGTTACAGCTATGGACTCAGCAACCTGTAACCCCTCACTAATATTACAGCCCGGCAGGTTACAGCTATGGACTCAGCAACCTGTTACCCCTCACTAATATTACAGCCCAGCAGGTTACAGCTATGGACTCAGCAACCTGTTACCCCTCACTAATATTACAGCCCAGCAGGTTACAGCTATGGACTCAGCAACCTGTTACCCCTCACTAATATTACAGCCCAGCAGGTTACAGCTATGGACTCAGCAACCTGTAACCCCTCACTAATATCACAGCCCGGCAGGTTACAGCTATGGACTCAGCAACCTGTAACCCCTCACTAATATTACAGCCCAGCAGGTTACAGCTATGGACTCAGCAACCTGTAACCCCTAACTAATATCACAGCCCGGCCGGCGGCAGGTTACAGCTATGGACTCAGCAACCTGTAACCCCTCACTAATATCACAGCCCGGCAGGTTACAGCTATGGACTCAGCTACCTGTAACCCCTCACTAATATCACAGCCCGGCAGGTTACAGCTATGGACTCAGCAACCTGTAACCCCTCACTAATATCACAGCCCGGCAGGTTACAGCTATGGACTCATCAACCGGTAACCCCTTACTAATATCACAGCCCGGCAGGTTACAGCTATGGACTCATCTACCTGTAACATCTCACTAATATCACAGCCCGGCAGGTTACAGCTATGGACTCAGCAACCTGTAACCCCTCACTAATATTACAGCCCGGCAGGTTACAGCTATGGACTCAGCTACCTGTAACATCTCACTAATATCACAGCCCGGCAGGTTACAGCTATGGACTCAGCAACCTGTTACCCCTCACTAATATTACAGCCCAGCAGGTTACAGCTATGGACTCAGCAACCTGTAACCCCTCACTAATATCACAGCCCGGCAGGTTACAGCTATGGACTCAGCAACCTGTTACCCCTCACTAATATTACAGCCCAGCAGGTTACAGCTATGGACTCAGCAATCTGTTACCCCTCACTAATATTACAGCCCAGCAGGTTACAGCTATGGACTTAGCAACCTGTAACCCCTCACTAATATCACAGCCCGGCAGGTTACAGCTATGGACTCAGCAACCTGTTACCCCTCACTAATATTACAGCCCAACAGGTTACAGCTATGGACTCAGCAACCTGTTACCCCTCACTAATATTACAGCCCGGCAGGTTACAGCTATGGACTCAGCAACCTGTAACCCCTCACTAATATCACAGCCCGGCAGGTTACAGCTATGGACTCAGCAACCTGTAACCCCTCACTAATATCACAGCCCGGCAGGTTACAGCTATGGACTCAGCAACCTGTTACCCCTCACTAATATCACAGCCCGGCAGGTTACAGCTATGGACTCAGCAACCTGTTACCCCTCACTAATATCACAGCCCGGTAGTTACAGCTATGGACTCAGCTACCTGTAACATCTCACTAATATCACAGCCCGGCAGGTTACAGCTATGGACTCAGCTACCTGTAACATCTCACTAATATCACAGCCCGGCAGGTTACAGCTATGGACTCAGCTACCTGTAACCCCTAACTAATATCACAGCCCGGCAGGTTACAGCTATGGACTCAGCAACCTGTAACCCCTAACTAATATCACAGCCCGGCAGGTTACAGCTATGGACTCAGCAACCTGTAACCCCTCACTAATATTACACCACAGCTGGCGGCAGGTTACAGCTATGGACTCAGCAACCTGTTACCCCTCACTAATATCACAGCCCGGCAGGTTACAGCTATGGACTCAGCAACCTGTAACCCATCACTAATATCACAGCCCGGCAGGTTACAGCTATGGACTCATCTACCTGTAACATCTCACTAATATCACAGCCCGGCAGGTTACAGCTATGGACTCAGCAACCTGTAACCCCTCACTAATATTACAGCCCGGCAGGTTACAGCTATGGACTCAGCTACCTGTAACATCTCACTAATATCACAGCCCGGCAGGTTACAGCTATGGACTCAGCAACCTGTTACCCCTCACTAATATTACACCACAGCTGGCGGCAGGTTACAGCTATGGACTCAGCAACCTTTAACCCCTCATTAATATCACAGCCCGGCAGGTTACAGCTATGGACTCAGCAATCTGTAACATCTCACTAATATCACAGCCCGGCAGGTTACAGCTATGGACTCAGCAACCTGTAACCCCTCACTAATATCACAGCCCGGCAGGTTACAGCTATGGACTCAGCAACCTGTAACCCCTCACTAATATCACAGCCCGGCAGGTTACAGCTATGGACTCAGAAACCTGTAACATCTCACTAATATCACAGCCCGGCAGGTTACAGCTATGGACTCAGCAACCTGTAACCCCTCACTAATATTACACCACAGCTGGCGGCAGGTTACAGCTATGGACTAAGTGAATGTTCCCCCTCGGGATTGGTTGTCCCTCCATACATTATGGTAGAGATACATACGCCGGCTGCGCACATTCGGCTACGGACAGAACGTAACTAGAAAATTTACAAGAAACAGAAGTCGTTCCTATAAATGCGTTGTCTTCCTCGTCTACACGAGAATCTCTACGGTTTCCTCTAAATTACATTTAGCAAATAACAAAGACATAAAAAGAAATGAAATATTTAGGCGCGGCAGGTCTGTACGCCCCCCAGAGCTATGGCGGAAACTACAGCACAGAGCCTCATAGAGCAGAAGGTGATCGCTCTCCATGGAGAACTTACACATACACAAGGAGAGAAGCGGAGTTATTATATGTGAGCGCCGGGGACTGCAGCATCAGCCGCATGAATAATTTACTGATAGCAACAAAGACACAAAACCTACCTGATACCCATATACTACAATACTGATATACTACAATACCTATATACTACAATACCTATATACTACAGTACCTATATACTACAATACTGATATACTACAATACCTATATACTACAGTACCTATATACTACAATACTGATATACTACAATACCTATATACTACAATACCTATATACTACAGTACCCATATACTACAATACTGATATACTACAATACCTATATACTACAGTACCTATATACTACAATACTGATATACTACAATACCTATATACTACAATACCTATATACTACAGTACCCATATACTACAATACTGATATACTACAATACTGATATACTACAATACCTATATACTACAATACCTATATACTACAGTACCCATATACTACAGTACCCATATACTACAATACCTATATACTACAATACCTATATACTACAGTACCTATATACTACAGTACCCATATACTACAATACCTATATACTACAGTACCTATATACTACAGTACCCATATACTACAGTACCCATATACTACAATACCTATATACTAAAGTACCTATATTCTACAGTACCTATATACTACAGTACCCATATACTACAGTACCCATATACTACAATACTGATATACTACAATACCTATATACTACAGTACCCATATACTACAATACTGATATACTACAATACCCATATACTACAGTACCCATATACTACAATACCTATATACTACAGTACCCATATACTACAATACTGATATACTACAATACCTATATACTACAGTACCTATATACTACAGTACCCATATACTACATATACCTACAGTACCCATATACTACAGTACCCATATACTACAGTACCTATATACTACAGTACCCATATACTACATATACCTACAGTACCCATATACTACAATACCCATATACTACAATTCCCATATACTACAATATTGATATACTACAATACCCATATACTACAATACTGATATACTACAGTACCCATATACTACAATACTGATATACTACAGTACCCATATACTACACTACCCATATACTACAGTACCCATATACTACACTACCCATATACTACAGTACCCATATACTACAGTACCCATATACTACAATACCCATACACTACAATACTCATATACTCGGGCTATGTGTAAGAGGGGTCCCCCGGGCTGGGGCTATGTGTAGGAGGGGTCCCCCGGGCTGGGGCTATGTGTAGGAGGGGTCCCCCGGGCTGGGGCTATGCGTAAGAGGGGTCCCCAGGGCTGGGGCTATGTGTAGGAGGGGTCCCCCGGGCTGGGGCTATGTGTAAGAGGGGTCCCCCGGGCTTGGGCTATGTGTAGGAGGGGTCCCCCGGGCTGGGGCTATGTGTAAGAGGGGTCCCCCGGGCTTGGGCTATGTGTAGGAGGGGTCCCCCGGGCTGGGGCTATGCGTAAGAGGGGTCCCCCGGGCTGGGGCTATGTGTAGGAGGGGTCCCCAGGGCTGGGGCTATGTGTAAGAGGGGTCCCCCAGACTGGGGCTATGTGTAGGAGGGGTCCGCCAGGCTGGGGCTATGTGTAGGAGGGGTCCCCCGGGTCGGGGCTATGTATAAGGAGTCTCCCATTAGTATGAGGCAGTGTTCACACGTTCGCTGCCTCTCGATTCGTTTTTCTTGGGAGTTGTAAGTGTTCTCGTATTTCTGACAGTTCCCATAAAGAATGAATGGGTTGGCGCTCGGGATCATGGGAGGCCTCAGCAGTCAGACCCCGAAGGTGGTTATCCGCTCTCCTGCGAGTGGGGATAACTCCGTCATATGGCAAAACCCCTTTAAAGTGACTGTACCCCCAGGCCCAGGCTGAAGCACTGGAGGCGGCCGACCCACCCCCAGTGGGAAGAAACCCCCGCCCCTCCATGACGTGACTCCATTAGAATCAATGGAACCCTATCATAGGGGGGTGGGGGGTTTCCTCCCACTGGGGGTGGGTCGGCCACCTCCAGTGCTTTGGCCTGGGCCTGGGGGTACAGTCACTTTAAGATCTAACTATATATAGAGTATATAACTATGTATATGTGTGTGTATAAATGTAAGATGAAGTGGTGACACACGGCGTAACAAACAACCATGAGGGCGACAGATGGTAAATTACCAGGATCCTCTCCCCATACGGATGTGAGGTGTCAGCAGATCCTCGTCCGCACCGAGAAAGATGTCAGAATATTGGATTGTGACCAAAGGTGAAAGAAGATGAACTCCACGAAACGTCCATCACCACCCGAAGAACAGCGCGTCCTCTGCGAGAGGTCACAGGAAGCGACACAGGACAGTATGATGAAGCACCCAAACTCTGGATGATAAAATTAGAAATCCTGAGGATAGTACATGAAGGTGGCACCATGTGAGACGTCCTGCGGTAATCTGCCATATAGCACCATGTGAGACGTCCTGCGGTAATCTGCCATATAGCATCATGTGAGACGTCCTGCGGTAATCTGCCATACAGCACCATGTGAGACGTCCTGCAGTAATCTGCCATATAGCACCATGTGAGACGCCCTGCGGTAATCTGGCATATAGCACCATGTACACCGCCCTGCAGTAATCTGCCATATAGCACCATGTGAGACGTCCTGCAGTAATCTGGCATATAGCACCATGTACACCGCCCTGCAGTAATCTGCCATATAGCACCATGTGAGACGTCCTGCGGTAATCTGCCATACAGCACCATGTGAGACGTCCTGCGGTAATCTGCCATATAGCATCATGTGAGACGTCCTGCGGTAATCTGCCATATAGCACCATGTGAGACGCCCTGCGGTAATCTGCCATATAGCACCATGTGAGACGTCCTGCAGTAATCTGCCATATAGCACCATGTGAGACGTCCTGCAGTAATCTGCCATACAGCACCATGTACACCGCCCTGCAGTAATCTGCCATATAGCACCATGTGAGACGCCCTGCAGTAATCTGCCATATAGCACCATGTACACCGCCCTGCGGTAATCTACCATATAGCACCATGTGAGACGTCCTGCGGTAATCTGCCATATAGCACCATGTGAGACGTCCTGCAGTAATCTGCCATATAGCACCATGTACACCGCCCTGCGGTAATCTACCATATAGCACCATGTGAGACGTCCTGCGGTAATCTGCCATATAGCACCATGTGAGACGTCCTGCGGTAATCTGCCATATAGCACCATGTGAGACGTCCTGCGGTAATCTACCATATAGCACCATGTGAGCCGTCCTGCAGTAATCTGCCATATAGCATCATGTGAGACGTCCTGCGGTAATCTGCCATACAGCACCATGTGAGACGTCCTGCAGTAATCTGCCATATAGCACCATGTGAGACGCCCTGCGGTAATCTGCCATATAGCACCATGTGAGACGTCCTGCAGTAATCTGCCATACAGCACCATGTACACCGCCCTGCAGTAATCTGCCATATAGCACCATGTACACCGCCCTGCGGTAATCTGCCATACAGCACCATGTGAGACGCCCTGCAGTAATCTGCCATACAGCACCATGTGAGACGTCCTGCGGTAATCTGCCATATAGCACCATGTGAGACGTCCTGCGGTAATCTGCCATATAGCACCATGTGAGCCGTCCTGCGGTAATCTGCCATATAGGTCCATGTGAGACGTCCTGCGGTAATCTGCCATATAGCACCATGTGAGACGTCCTGCGGTAATCTGCCATACAGCACCATGTGAGACGTCCTGCGGTAATCTGCCATATAGGTCCATGTGAGACGTCCTGCGGTAATCTGCCATATAGCACCATGTGAGACGTCCTGCAGTAATCTGCCATATAGCACCATGTGAGCCGTCCTGCGGTAATCTGCCATATAGCACCATGTGAGACGTCCTGCGGTAATCTGCCATATAGGTCCATGTGAGACGTCCTGCGGTAATCTGCCATATAGGTCCATGTGAGACGTCCTGCGGTAATCTGCCATACAGCACCATGTGAGCCGTCCTGCAGTAATCTGCCATATAGCACCATGTGAGACGCCCTGCAGTAATCTGCCATATAGCACCATGTGAGACGTCCTGCGGTAATCTGCCATATAGCACCATGTACACCGCCCTGCAGTAATCTGCCATATAGCACCATGTACACCGCCCTGCAGTAATCTGCCATATAGCACCATGTGAGCCGTCCTGCGGTAATCTGCCATATAGCACCATGTGAGACGTCCTGCGGTAATCTGCCATACAGCACCATGTGAGACATCCTGCAGTAATCTGCCATACAGCACCATGTGAGACGTCCTGCGGTAATCTGCCATATAGGTCCATGTGAGACGTCCTGCGGTAATCTGCCATATAGGTCCATGTGAGACGTCCTGCGGTAATCTGCCATATAGCACCATGTGAGACGTCCTGCAGTAATCTGCCATACAGCACCATGTGAGACGTCCTGCGGTAATCTGCCATATAGGTTCATGTGAGCCGTCCTGCGGTAATCTGCCATATAGCACCATGTACACCGCCCTGCAGTAATCTGCCATATAGCACCATGTACACCGCCCTGCAGTAATCTGCCATATAGCACCATGTGAGCCGTCCTGCGGTAATCTGCCATATAGCACCATGTGAGACGTCCTGCGGTAATCTGCCATACAGCACCATGTGAGACGCCCTGCGGTAATCTGCCATATAGCACCATGTGAGACGTCCTGCAGTAATCTGCCATATAGCACCATGTGAGACGTCCTGCGGTAATCTGCCATATAGCACCATGTGAGACGTCCTGCGGTAATCTGCCATATAGCACCATGTACACCGCCCTGCAGTAATCTGCCATATAGGTCCATGTGAGACGTCCTGCGGTAATCTGCCATATAGCACCATGTGAGACGTCCTGCAGTAATCTGCCATACAGCACCATGTGAGACGTCCTGCGGTAATCTGCCATATAGCACCATGTGAGACGTCCTGCGGTAATCTGCCATATAGGTCCATGTGAGACGTCCTGCGGTAATCTGCCATATAGCACCATGTGAGACGTCCTGCGGTAATCTGCCATACAGCACCATGTGAGACGTCCTGCGGTAATCTGCCATACAGCACCATGTGAGACGTCCTGCAGTAATCTGCCATATAGGTCCATGTGAGACGTCCTGCGGTAATCTGCCATATAGCACCATGTGAGACGTCCTGCGGTAATCTGCCATACAGCACCATGTGAGCCGTCCTGCGGTAATCTGCCATATAGCACCATGTGAGACGTCCTGCGGTAATCTGCCATACAGCACCATGTGAGACGTCCTGCGGTAATCTGCCATATAGCACCATGTACACCGCCCTGCAGTTATCTGCCATACAGCACCATGTGAGACGTCCTGCAGTAATCTGCCATATAGCACCATGTGAGATGTCCTGCGGTAATCTGCCATATAGCACCATGTGAGCCGTCCTGCGGTAATCTGCCATATAGCACCATGTGAGATGTCCTGCGGTAATCTGCCATATAGCACCATGTGAGACGTCCTGCGGTAATCTGCCATATAGCACCATGTGAGACGTCCTGCAGTAATCTGCCATACAGCACCATGTGAGACGTCCTGCGGTAATCTGCCATATAGCACCATGTGAGACGTCCTGCGGTAATCTGCCATATAGGTCCATGTGAGACGTCCTGCGGTAATCTGCCATATAGCACCATGTGAGACGTCCTGCGGTAATCTGCCATACAGCACCATGTGAGACGTCCTGCGGTAATCTGCCATACAGCACCATGTGAGCCGTCCTGCGGTAATCTGCCATATAGGTCCATGTGAGACGTCCTGCAGTAATCTGCCATATAGCACCATGTACACCGCCCTGCAGTAATCTGCCATATAGTACCATGTGAGCCGTCCTGCGGTAATCTGCCATATAGCACCATGTGAGACGTCCTGCGGTAATCTGCCATATAGGTCCATGTGAGACGTCCTGCGGTAATCTGCCATATAGCACCATGTGAGCCGTCCTGCAGTAATCTGCCATATAGCACCATGTGAGACGTCCTGCGGTAATCTGCCATATAGCACCATGTGAGCCGTCCCGCGGTAATCTGCCATACAGCACCATGTGAGACGCCCTGCAGTAATCTGCCATATAGCACCATGTGAGACGTCCTGCGGTAATCTGCCATACAGCACCATGTACACCGCCCTGCAGTAATCTGCCATATAGCACCATGTGAGACGTCCTGCGGTAATCTGCCATATAGCACCATGTGAGACGTCCTGCGGTAATCTGCCATACAGCACCATGTGAGACGTCCTGCGGTAATCTGCCATACAGCACCATGTGAGACGTCCTGCGGTAATCTGCCATATAGCACCATGTGAGACGTCCTGCGGTAATCTGCCATATAGCATCATGTACACCGTCCTGCAGTAATCTGCCATATAGCACCATGTGAGCCGTCCTGCAGTAATCTGCCATATAGCATCATGTACACCGTCCTGCGGTAATCTGCCATATAGCACCATGTGAGCCGTCCTGCGGTAATCTGCCATACAGCACCATGTGAGACATCCTGCAGTAATCTGCCATATAGCACCATGTGAGACGTCCTGCGGTAATCTGCCATATAGCATCATGTACACCGTCCTGCAGTAATCTGCCATATAGCACCATGTGAGACGTCCTGCAGTAATCTGCCATATAGCACCATGTGAGACGTCCTGCGGTAATCTGCCATATAGCACCATGTACACCGCCCTGCAGTAATCTGGCATATAGCACCATGTGAGACGTCCTGCGGTAATCTGCCATACAGCACCATGTGAGACGTCCTGCGGTAATCTGCCATACAGCACCATGTGAGCCGTCCTGTGGTAATCTGCCATATAGCACCATGTGAGACGTCCTGCGGTAATCTGCCATACAGCACCATGTGAGACATCCTGCAGTAATCTGCCATATAGCACCATGTGAGACGTCCTGCGGTAATCTGCCATATAGCACCATGTACACCGCCCTGCAGTAATCTGCCATATAGCACCATGTGAGACGTCCTGCGGTAATCTGCCATACAGCACCATGTGAGCCGTCCTGCGGTAATCTGCCATACAGCACCATGTGAGACATCCTGCGGTAATCTGCCATACAGCACCATGTGAGACGTCCTGCAGTAATCTGCCATATAGGTCCATGTGAGACGTCCTGCGGTAATCTGCCATATAGGTCCATGTGAGACGTCCTGCAGTAATCTGCCATATAGCACCATGTGAGACGTCCTGCAGTAATCTGCCATACAGCACCATGTGAGCCGTCCTGCGGTAATCTGCCATATAGCACCATGTGAGACGTCCTGCGGTAATCTGCCATATAGCACCATGTGAGCCGTCCTGCGGTAATCTGCCATATAGCACCATGTGAGACGTCCTGCGGTAATCTGCCATATAGCACCATGTGAGCCGTCCTGCAGTAATCTGCCATATAGCACCATGTGAGATGTCCTGCGGTAATCTGCCATATAGCACCATGTGAGATGTCCTGCGGTAATCTGCCATACAGCACCATGTGAGACATCCTGCGGTAATCTGCCATACAGCACCATGTGAGCCGTCCTGCGGTAATCTGCCATATAGCACCATGTGAGATGTCCTGCGGTAATCTGCCATATAGCACCATGTGAGACGTCCTGCGGTAATCTGCCATATAGCACCATGTGAGCCGTCCTGCAGTAATCTGCCATATAGCACCATGTGAGCCGTCCTGCGGTAATCTGCCATATAGGTCCATGTGAGCCGTCCTGCGGTAATCTGCCATATAGCACCATGTGAGCCGTCCTGCGGTAATCTGGCATATAGCACCATGTGAGCCGTCCTGCGGTAATCTGCCATATAGCACCATGTGAGACGTCCTGCAGTAATCTGCCATATAGCACCATGTGAGATGTCCTGCGGTAATCTGCCATATAGGTCCATGTGAGACGTCCTGCGGTAATCTGCCATATAGCACCATGTGCGCCGTCCTGCGGTAATCTGGCATATAGGTCCATGTGAGCCACGATGGTAGCGGTGGAATTCGCGTTGGTATTTGCAATGGTAAGTGAGATTCGCATTGGTATTTGCACTGGTAGCGTTGGGAATTGCGATAGTAGTGGGGAGATTTGTGGTGGTAGCAGTGGGATTTGCAATGGTAGCGGTGGGATTCTCGTTGGTAGCGGCGGGATTCGCGTTGGTATTTGCGATGGCGCTGGTATCAGTGTGAATTGCGATGGTAGTGGGGAGATTTGTGGTGGTAGCAGTGGGATTTGCAATGGTCGCGGTGGGATTCTCATTGGTATTTGCAATGGTAGCGGTGGGATACGTGTTTGTATTTGCAATAGTAGCGGTGGGATTTGCGTTGGTATTTGCGATGGTAGTGGTGGGAATTACGATGGTAGCAGTGGCATTTTTGGGATTCGCATTGGTATTTGCGCTGGTAGCAGTGAAAATTGCGATGGTAGTGGGGAGATTTGTGGTGGTAGGAGTGGGATTTGCAATGGTAGCTGTGGTATTCGCCTTGGTATTTGCGATGGTAGCGGTGGTATTCGCGTTGGTATTTGCGGTGGGAATTGCAATGGTAGCAGTGGGATTTGCGTTAGTATTTGCGATGGTTGCATGGAATTTGTGATGGTAGAGGTGTGATTCGCGTTGGTATTTGCAATAGTAGCAGTGGGATTTTGGGATTCGCATTGGTATTTGCGCTGGTAGCAGTGAAAATTGCGATGGTAGTGGGGAGATTTGTGGTGGTAGGAGTGGGATTTGCAATGGTAGCTGTGGTATTCGCCTTGGTATTTGCGATGGTAGCGGTGGTATTCGCGTTGGTATTTGCGGTGGGAATTGCAATGGTAGCAGTGGGATTTGCGTTAGTATTTGCGATGGTTGCATGGAATTTGTGATGGTAGAGGTGTGATTCGCGTTGGTATTTGCAATAGTAGCAGTGGGATTTTGGGATTCGCATTGGTATTTGCACTGGTAGTGGTGGGAATTGCGATGGTAGTGGGGAGATTTGTGGTGGCAGCAGCGGTATTTGCAATGGTAGCGGTGGGAATTGCGATGGTATTTGCGATGGTAGCGGTGGGATTTGCGTTGGTATTTGCGATGGTAGCGGTGGGATTTGCGTTAGTTTTTGCGATGGTAGCGGTGGGATTTGCGTTGATTTTTTCCAATGGTAGCGGTGGGATTTGCGTTGGTATTTGCGATGGTAGCGGTGGGATTTGCGTTGGTTTTTGCGATGGTAGCGGTGGGATTTGCGTTGGTATTTACGATGGTAGCGGTGGGATTCGCGTTGGTATTTACGATGGTAGCGGTGGGATTTGCGTTGGTATTTGCCATGGTAGCTGAGGGATTTGCGTTGGTTTTTGCGATGGTAGCGGTGGGATTTGCGTTGGTATTTACGATGGTAGCGGTGGGATTTGCGTTGGTATTTGCCATGGTAGCTGAGGGATTTGCGTTGGTTTTTGCGATGGTAGCAGTGGGATTTGCGTTGGTTTTTGCAATGGTAGCGGTGGGATTTGCGTTGGTTTTTGCGATGGTAGCGGTGGGATTTGCGTTGGTTTTTGCGATGGTAGCGGTGGGATTTGCGTTGGTATTTGCGATGGTAGCGGTGGGAATTGCGATGGTAGCGGTGGGATTTGCGTTGGTTTTTGCGATGGTAGCGGTGGGATTTGCGTTGGTATTTGCGATGGTAGCGGTGGGAATTGCGATGGTAGCGGTGGGATTTGTAGGACGTCACTTGTGCTGAATTCTTGATGAGATTGGTGGATGAAATCTTAAAGATGGGTCAGAAGTGCAAAGAGGATGTAAGCTGGAATGAGTCAGAAGAGAAGAAATGACAGGGAGTTCTGGTAAAGTATCTGCATGCGATAAAGTTATTGCCATCAATTCTGCTCCCCCCTCACGATCCTCTGTGGAGAAGTGAAATTTCCAGTGAGAGAGCTCAGGTATATATTGTATATATTGTATTGGCCCCGGCTCCCATCCGGAGTCCTGGTAGGATGAATGCACTGCCCATACAGAACCACAGGAGAGTAAAGGCAGCAGGCTGGGGAGTGAAGCACTCAGCCATGTACTTCTCCCAGACACACCTCTGACGTCTCTCTGTGACATTTCTGCTGGAATCCGATGGGGCATCTAGGGCAGATTATGCATAAAATCGTTTTTCATGTAAACACTGGAAAATCCATAGAAAGAATGTTTATGTGGGACGTGTCTGGCTAAACAATGGTGGGTGTGAGCGTCAGATATCAGGCGAGATAATAAATGGAGGGATTGGCCTCCTCCGGGCATTTCATCCGCCCTACGTGTGGATTCGTTTTTATTAAAAAAGAAAAGGTTGTGCGTGTGCGGAGCTGCGTCCTTGTATCGTTATGTCATTTTTCTTCTGTTCACCTTCCATGTGACATTGTAGAACTCAGGCCGGACGCTAGAAATCATTATGCTCACAATTGTTATGCGACCGATTCCCTGAGCCAAACTACACCAAGACTGATGCCGCGGAGCCGAGCGGTCAAATGATGTAAATCTCAGCACTTACCAGCACGCAAATGGCGCGGACTATCAAAAACACAGATTAACCTTTATTGCTGGTCATGTGATTATAGAAATAACAGGGCGGCACAGTATGGGAGGACTCCGCTTCATCTATCAGACCCCAATCACATGGAGATCTTAGTCATTCTGTCCATTCTTGTATGTTCATAGCCATTTCACCATATGTCACCCCACAACAATCACCCCGATCACTCCACAACAATAAATCCGATCACCCCACAACCATCACCCTAACCGCTCCACAAAGATAAGCCCAAACAATCACCCCACAACGAACACCCCAGAATAATCACCCCAATCATCCCACAACAATCACCCCACAACGATCACCCTGATCACTCCACAACAATCACTTCACAATGATCAATCTGATAACCCCACAACGATCACCCTAACCGCTCCACAAAGATAAGCCCAAAATGATCACCCCACAACGAACACCCCACAATAATCACCCCAATCATCCCAAAACGATCGCCCCACAACAATCACCCTAACCGCTCCACAAAGATAAGCCCAAACAATCACCCCACAACGAACACCCCAGAATAATCACCCCAATCATCCCACAACAATCACCCCACAACGATCATCCCACAACAACCACCCTGATCACTCCACAACAATAAATCCGATCACCCCACAACCATCACCCTAACCGCTTCACAAAGATAAGCCCACAATGATCACCCCACAATAATCACCCCAATCATCCCAAAACGATCGCCCCACAACAATCTCCCCGATTGTGCCACAACGATCACCCTGATCACTCCACAACAATCACCTCACAACGATCAATCCAATGACCCTATATCGATCACCCTAACCGCTCCACAAAGAAAAGCCCAATCACCTCACAATGAACACCCCACAATGATCACCCCAATCATCCCAAAACTATCACCCCACAACGAACACCCCACAATGATCACCCCAATAATACCAAAAAGATCACCCCACAATGAACACCCCACAATGATCACCCCAATAATCCCAAAACAATCACCCCACAACGAACACCCCACAATGATCACCCCAATCATCCCAAAACAATAGCCCCACAACGATCACCCTGATCACTCCACAATGATCACCTCAATCCCTCCTCACAGATTTCCTTAAACCTATATTGATAACCGCTCCATTTTCTTCACTGGTGTGGTAACGTTATAGATTATTATGAAAGGATACATGCACAGTTCTGACACATCGACAATAAGAAGTAATCTGTGGGGTCCATGCACCCACAACCTCACGACCACTAAAACAAAGAGGCCATGGGGTCCATGCACCCACAACCTCATAACCACTAGAACAAAGAGGCCATGGGGTCCATGCACCCACAACCTCATAACCACTAGAACAAAGAGGCCATAGGGTCTGTGCACCCACAATCTCATGACCACTAGAACAAAGAGGCCATGGGGTCCATGCACCCACAACCTCATAACCACTAGAACAAAGATGCCATGGGGTCCATGCACCCACAAACTCATAACCACTAGAACAAAGAGGCCATAGGGTCTGTGCACCCACAATCTCATGACCACTAGAACAAAGAGGCCATGGGGTCCATGCACCCACAACCTCACGACTATTAGAACAAAGAGGCCATGGGGTCCATGCACCCACAACTCATAACCACTAGAACAAAGAGGCCATGGGGTCCATGCACCCACAACTCATAACCACTAGAACAAAGAGGCCATGGGGTCCATGCACCCACAACTCATAACCACTAGAACAAAGCGGCCATGGGGTCCATGCACCCACAACCTCACAACCACTAGAACAAAGAGGCCATGGGGTCCATGCACCCACAACCTCACGACCACTAGAACAAAGATGCCATGGGGTCCATGCACCCACAACCTCACGACTACTAGAACAAAGAGGCCATGGGGTCCATGCACCCACATCCTCACGACCACTAGAACAAAGAGGCCATGGGGTCCATGCACCCACAACCTCACGACCACTAGAACAAAGATGCCATGGGGTCCATGCACCCACAACCTCACGACCACTAGAACAAAGAGGCCATGGGGTCCATGCACCCACAACCTCACAACCACTAGAACAAAGATGCCATGGGGTCCATGCACCCACAACCTCACGACCACTAGAACAAAGATGCCATAACACTTCAACTTTTTTATACTGTTTAAGTTGTTGAAGTGTAAGAAGTTATCAGTGTCCCCCAGGGAAACCTCCAAGAGACAAGAGGACCCTCCATACTAGTGATCAGTGAAGGGATTCTAAAGGAGACAGCAGTCCCGCCAATACCTGTGGGCTCCTCTGCCATATAGGAGGATGCTGCCCAGCTCGGGTCTCTCCCAGCTTTTTTATAGGCGGGGGAGGCAGGGAGACGCCTTCAGGACACTTTCCAGTTGCCAATTTTCGGGTTCAACCTTTTTTCCCTCTCTGAAGTGATGAGGGAGCCTGTTGGGAGTTGATATTGTCCGTGTTTCGGGCAGCATAAATCTTCTGGCAGACAAAGTACACAGTGACATAATATTGAACAGTCAAGGACTTTTTAAGATAAATCCCATATTTTGCAGCCAGAACGATGAACCTTCTGAAGGAAATGTGTAATGTGTCTGAGCCGGTATGGCGGAGAGTACCAATCACATCCTCTCTGCGTCTTTAGCTCTGGTCTCATAGTGTTAAAGGGGGGGGGGGGGTTGTGTACATTTTTTGTGTTCAGTTGGGGTCATACTAGAAACCACAGTGATCTTATGATGTTAATCTACGAATGTACAAAGAAATCCAGTGAGCATCATCTACTAGAATCAAGCTGCATCGGACAGAACCGGATACTGGTGAGCAGGTTGGGCCCCCACATCGGTCTCTCAGGTTTGCATCAAACCCGTCCATTTACAGGGGAACAGAGATTATCAGGTAAGTACAGGAGACCTCTATGTAGGGAGGACAGATCATCAGGTAAGTACAGGAGACCTCTATGTAGGGGAGGACAGATCATCAGGTAAGTACAGGAGACCTCTATGTAGGGAGGACAGATCATCAGGTAAGTACAGGAGACCTCTATGTAGGGAGGACAGATCATCAGGTAAGTACAGGAGACCTCTATGTAGGGGGCACAGATCATCAGGTAAGTACAGGAGACCTCTATGTAGGGAGGACAGATCATCAGGTAAGTACAGGAGACCTCTATGTAGGGGGCACAGATCATCAGGTAAGTACAGGAGACCTCTATGTAGGGAGGACAGATCATCAGGTAAGTACAGGAGACCTCTATGTAGGGAGGACAGATCATCAGGTAAGTACAGGAGACCTCTATGTAGGGGAGGACAGATCATCAGGTAAGTACAGGAGACCTCTATGTAGGGAGGACAGATCATCAGGTAAGTACAGGAAAGTCTTTAGTTTGGCTTCATTTATATTGAATGTTTTGTAACAATCTGGGACCCTTATAGAAACCTCACAGCCCCCCTTTAGTCAATAGCATCCACCGCACCCGCTCCTATCTGGCATGTAAGTGATCCCACACCAGCGCTATTTATGTTTTTCTGCTTCTATTAGAACGACAACTAAAATGGTGTTATTGTTTGCCCGGCCTAATAACGTCTCTATAGGTGACAATACAAAGCTGAATGGCGTCTCCAGTCTGAACGCTGTACTTTGTGCTCCGGCTCGGCCCCTCTGGCTGAGCTCAATGGCTTTGCACTATGAATATTGCCATAAATAGCTGTAAATCGCTGTACACCGCGTCCCTGATAATCGAGTATTAAATCACCCCCGACACACAGCTGTATTAGTGAATGTCAGTCTGTACAGTAATGTGCATTATGCCAGCGCTCTAATGGGCTTCGTGAAGTGTGAGATTCATTATGTATTATTTTCCATGTGTCACTCCACCAGAATCCAGCGTCTGCATATAGATCAATCATAATAACAATAAATGGCGTGCAGGTAAGTTACCGGACACCATCTTTTGCTGTCTCTCACCGTCTCTTTCACTTTAACACTTGGTTCTCATGATTTGTGTGAAAAACATGTATGGGTTGGGTGCTATATGTGCCATCACCTCCTGATCCAGTGTGGAAAGGAAAGACCATCACTTTTACAGATTATAAAATAAAGTCAGTGTACGCTATGGCTTCTCACCATGAAGCAGGAGATACAACTCTTATTTCAATCCGCCGCTTCAGCGCTGAGATATAAACCCTGGGTTGTTCTCCTACTCATCTGAGCAACATTCAGCCGCTTCTCTCCCACCTGACACCCCTCTGCCTGCACTCTGTGAACATTGCTGGACTTCTCAAGCTAATGGGGACACCCCAGGAGCTTTACCTGACAATTTACATAAAACTTCTAAAGGTTATATCTCAGCGCTGGAGGGACAGATTGAAATAAGAGTTATATCTCCAGATTCAGGGTAAGAAGCCCAATCATACGCTATGTTTACCTTATCCAGCAGATAGATGCTACTAGGTCTGCTTTAATGGGGTTGTATGAACAAGAAAACACCGGAAGCCATCATCTCAGTAACATATGATGATCTGAAGTGTTGCAGGCTATATAGTTGTAGTATTATGTAGTGTTGCAATGAAATGAAAAGCCTCTTATGAAGCAGGGTCACCAGTCTGCAGCAGCTCTCAGCTCTGGTTATTACAGGGGTCTTCATAACCCCCCCTTTTCCTCGGTGAACTTTATAATGGAGAATATGGAGAGGAATTGTCTTGATGAGACGACCACTCACAGGTCACTTACATTATTCGCTCTCGTGCCCTTTGAACCTCTTCTTTGTACCTTTCTTTCCGTCATAATAAAAGGTTTATGGCGGTATCACACAATGACCGCCACGTCTTATAAAGGTCAGATAATAAGGGAAGCTTGTACAGTGCTTGTATAGGTTAGAAGTATGTGCGCCATTTGTGTGGACTCTCTTTATAAAGCAAGGAGCAGATTGATGAGCACCAGCATATAGATGAGAGTCCACAACGCCATAGCTAAGGGCCAATTATTTCTATGTAGAAAGGTGGCAGAAAATAGTCAGTAATCTGGTCATAAACACCAGCAAAAAAGTATGGGATCCCAAACCGTGGTGGAGCTTCAATGATAGCACTTCTCTATGGCGGATCGCATTATATGCCGACATACCGTACACGTGCACCAGCCACGTATAATAAGGTATATGTAAGAAGACCAGGTATATAGGTGACTGTAAGAAGACCAGGTATATAGGTGACTGTAAGAAGACCAGGTATATAGGTGACTGTAAGAAGACCAGGTATATAGGTGACTGTAAGAAGACCAGGTACATAGGTGACTGTAAGAAGACCAGGTATATAGGTGACTGTAAGGAGACCAGGTATATAGGTGACTGTAAGAAGACCAGGTACATAGGTGACTGTAAGAAGACCAGGTATATAGGTGACTGTAAGGAGACCAGGTATATAGGTGACTGTAAGAAGACCAGGTATATAGGTGACTGTAAGAAGACCAGGTATATAGGTGACTGTAAGAAGACCATAGGGCAGGGTGTGTGAGGTCCGCATTCTATGACAGTGAGAGGAGTCCCTGCTCCCGCTCTATACAGTGACCATTCCCCCGGCAGGGTGCAGGGTGTGTGAGGTCCACCGTCTATGACACTGAGAGGAGTCCCTGCTCCCGCTCTATACAGTGACCATTCCCCTGCAGGGTGTGTGGGGTCTGCCGTGTATGACAGTGAGAGGAGTCCCTGCTCCCGCTCTATACAGTGACCATTCCCCGGGCAGGGTGCAGGGTGTGTGGGGTCTGCCGTCTATGACACTGAGAGGAGTCCCTGCTCCTGCTCTATACAGTGACCATTCCCCGGGCAGGGTGCAGGGTGTGTGAGGTCCACCGTCTATGACACTGAGAGGAGTCCCTGCTCCTGCTCTATACAGTGACCATTCCCCGGGCAGGGTGCAGGGTGTGTGAGGTCGGCCGTCTATGACACTGAGAGGAGTCCCTGCTCCTGCTCTGATTCATCCAAACATTCACATAAGAAATTAGATTGGGACAAACCTTTGAAGACTAATTGACTGTTTTTCCCTGAATCTCGATTGAATCTGATGGGTTTCTCGTCCTTTCTTGTCGTTCCCCTTTGGTGATTAAACATTTCTCGGAGACTCACGTCGCACATAGGTGAAAGGTTTCAGCTGAAGAGAATTATTCACATTTTGTGCGGCAGAGAAGTAGCGGCCTTTACGTAAAGCAAGCGTTATGATGAATATATATATATATTACATCTTCATATTGTTTCCCAAGGTCCCTGAGAAAACCCCTCCAAGACAATACATCAAGGAAAATGCTGCGGAGAGTTTTCCTTCTTCGGGGTAGACGTGCTTGAAGCCGTAAACACAATCAGCCGATCCCTGTGGGCTCCGATCTCCGTGTCCTCACATCACCACCTCGCTCTTTATGACCCATTGCTGCGGATGGCCGTAACTCAGGCCGGGATCAAACATAGGAGGGCAATCTACTCCGCAGCGCACAGCCACAGTACTGAGAGGAAATTGGCCCTCTCAGACATCAGCGCGCTCCCTCTGCACTCTCTTTTAAGAGCGGCGCACTATTATTGACGAGCCCCAAGCGGAGTTCATTAGCCGAAGCTTCATAAGTTTAACTGTTCTTTTCCAGGGAGCGGTAATCAGCGCAGCGTTAACGTACACTACTTCAATGATGAGATCTGCCGCCACCGACTAATGACTGTCACTCCCGCCGTCCGCCTCCTGCGCTCTATCCCACATCAATGACGGGCTCATCTTTGTAGTGCTGGCTCCCACATCCAGGCGCAGGACGCAGACCTCCAGCAGCTTTCCTGTGTGCACCTGGTGTGTGGCAGCACTTTAAGGTGTTGAACATCTTTCCTTATTATACTCTTCTTCATAGAAGACATTGATCTTTTTTTGTACATATCAAATCATCTTTTTCTCACTTGGATCAAACCTGAAGCCGCGATTCTGTTTTATCAGACGATTTCTCGAGTTATTGCGTTTCATGGCTGGTCATGTGAAGCAGAAGGTTTGTCTTCTTGTTTCAGATGCCCTGTAGCATGGGTTTTACTATGTTTTATAAAGAATTTTTATCCCTTTTTAGTCCATGGTTACAATCATATAAACGTGTGGGAGCCATGACAGAGGATAGCCAACCCAAAAGGCCAGACGACTGTGGGAGAATGATAATGGAGACATCACTAAGCGGATAGTGTAAGGGCATATAGGGAAGGTTCTACCTCATATCAGAGCAATCTACATGGTTCTCCAGTCCTCACGCTCCTTCCTCCTCCTAAGATCATCATTTACTGTGAAAACTACTAAAATGTATCAGGAGATGAATCAGCTGACAGAAGTATCAGATGACAGCTGCCCATAGAAGCCTAGCTCACCCTAATACTGGCTCCACATCATACACTGCTCAGTACTGCCCTATAATGTCCTCTATGTTACTGGTGCTTCTTAGCGTGTACTATACAGATATGGATTGGGGCCAAGACTATTAGGAACCTCAATTTCCTGTGATCGCACAGCAGAAGGCTGAGTAGATGCACATTATTAAGGGGCAGACATTACTGACACCACTCTACACTGGTCACTATGGCAGCTCTTCTTATGGCAGCTGTAGTTATGGGAGCTGTAGCTATGGGAGCTGTAGTTATGGGAGCTGTAACTATGAGAGCTGTAACTATGGTAGCTGTAGCTATGGCAGCTGTAGTTATGGGAGCTGTAGCTATGGGAGCTGTAGTTATGGGAGCTGTAACTATGGTAGCTGTAGCTATGGGAGCTGTAGTTATGGGAACTGTAGTTATGGGAGCTGTAACTATGGCAGCTGTAGTTATGGGAGCTGTAGTTATGGGAGCTGTAACTATGGGAGCTGTAGTTATGGGAGCTGTAACTATGAGAGCTGTAGTTATGGGAGCTGTAGCTATGGAAGCTGTAGCTATGGCAGCTCTTCTTATGGCAGCTGTAGTTATGGGAGCTGTAGTTATGGGAGCTGTAGTTATGGGAGCTGTAGCTATGGGAGCTGTAGTTATGGGAGCTGTAACTATGAGAGCTGTAGTTATGGGAGCTGTAACTATGGTAGCTGTAGCTATGGCAGCTGTAGTTATGAGAGCTGTAGCTATGGGAGCTGTAGCTATGGGAGCTGTAGTTATGGGAGCTGTAACTATGAGAGCTGTAGCTATGGGAGCTGTAACTATGGGAGCTGTAGCTATGGGAGCTGTAGCTATGGGAGCTGTAACTATGGTAGCTGTAGCTATGGGAGCTGTAACTATGGTAGCTGTAGCTATGGCAGCTGTAGTTATGGGAGCTGTAGCTATGGGAGCTGTAACTATGGCAGCTGTAGTTGTGGCAGCTGTAGTTATGGGAGCTGTAGCTATGGGAGCTGTAACTATGGCAGCTGTAGTTATGGGAGCTGTAGTTATGGGAGCTGTAACTATGGCAGCTGTAGTTATGGGAGCTGTAACTGGTAGCTGTAGCTATGGCAGCTGTAGTTATGGGAGCTGTAGTTATGGGAGCTGTAACTATGAAAGCTGTAGTTATGGCAGCTGTAGTTATGGGAGCTGTAGCTATGGAAGCTGTAGCTATGGCAGCTCTTCTTATGGCAGCTGTAGTTATGGGAGCTGTAGTTATGGGAGCTGTAACTATGGGAGCTGTAGTTATGGGAGCTGTAACTATGGGAGCTGTAGTTATGGGAGCTGTAACTATGGCAGCTGTAGTTATGGGAGCTGTAGCTATATACAGACTATTGTGGCTCCGGGCAGAGGGTATAGATCCCTGTATACCTATATACAGACTATTGTGGCTCCGGGCAGAGGGTATAGATCCCTGTATACCTATATACAGACTATTGTGGCTCCGGGCAGAGGGTATAGATCCCTGTATACCTATATACAGACTACTATGGCTCTGGGCAGAGGGTATAGATCCCTGTATACCTATATACAGACTATTGTGGCTCCGGGCAGAGGGTATAGATCCCTGTATACCTATATACAGACTATTGTGGCTCCGGGCAGAGGGTATAGATCCCTGTATACCTATATACAGACTACTATGGCTCTGGGCAGAGGGTATAGATCCCTGTATACCTATATACAGACTACTATGGCTATGGGCAGAGGGTATAGATCCCTGTATACCTATATACAGACTACTATGGCTCTGGGCAGAGGGTATAGATCCCTGTATACCTATATACAGACTACTATGGCTCTGGGCAGAGGGTATAGATCCCTGTATACCTATATACAGACTACTATGGCTCTGGGCAGAGGGTATAGATCCCTGTATACCTATATACAGACTACTATGGCTCTGGGCAGAGGGTATAGATCCCTGTACGTTGCTTCTCTTGTATTATATTCTTCCGTTCCTGGTCTGGATGGCGCGGTTCGCTCTTTGCCCTATCCTGGATAAATTAACGTTAAGCTCCATTAAGGAAGCCATTTCTCAATTTAACACTTGAGTGTTGCGGCCTCCACGTGTTCTGTACCAACGCACAACCGAGACACGAGAATTTTCTCTCCACACGTTTTATAAGTAAGATAAATGTTACCGAGGGAAATTCGCTTTTACCTTTGGTGGGAAACATATAATTAACAAACCATTTCAGGGGGGGCGCGTCCGGCCGCACAGCGAGAGCCGCGTCCTAAAGTCCTGGAGGTTTTATAGACGGAGAAAACAGGTGAGGACAAAGCCAGCGGGAAAGACTCTACAGATCAGAAATAATTAGCGGCCATGAATTATTAGACGGACAAAGAGATGCGGAAACATAGAGGAGAGAGCGGCATCGTAAAATAAACCACCAAGATTCCACTGACACTAATTACAAGGGAACGGTGATGAGACCCCCGCTCCCCCCCTCCCTTCTTTTCCCCTCCCCCCTGCTTCCCTTCTTCTCCCCTCCCCCCTGAAAATCCTTACTTCCTGCTCCACCTGGTCTCCACTCCTCTTTCCTCTCCTTCTGAGACCAAAGTCACATGATTCTGTTGCCAGTTAAGCTGTATGACATCATCTGTAACCCTGCCTACTGACATCACTAAGCACCTGGCCAAGGAGAGGGAAAACAAAAGAACAGTGATGGCCTCCTGAGCAGTGTAGGGGAAAGGAAACACAGTTGTTTCATCCCTCTCTTTCTAGATAGCTATAGATTACAATGTAAGGGTGGGTTCACACTACGGAATTCTCGTGGATAAACTCACAGGGGGTTTTATATTCATGGAGATTTGTGTATCATGGGGATGTCAGGTACTAAGTCATAGTGACTTTTTGTATGACCAGAGTATCAGGTGGTCGGTCATAGTGACTTTTTGTATGACCAGAGTATCAGGTGGTCGGTCATAGTGACTTTTTGTATGACCAGAGTATCAGGTGGTCGTCCATGGTGACTTTTTGTATGACCAGGGTATGAGGTGGTCGGCCATGGTGACTTTTTGTATGACCAGGGTATGAGGTGGTCGGCCATGGTGACTTTTTGTATGACCAGAGTATGACGTGGTCTGCCATGGAAACTTTTTGTATGACCAGGGTATGAGGTGGTCGGCCATGGTGACTTTTTGTATGGCCAGGGTATGAGGTGGTCGGTCATAGTGACTTTTTGTATGGCCAGGGTATGAGGTGGTCGGCCATGGTGACTTTTTGTATGGCCAGGGTATGAGGTGGTCGGTCATAGTGACTTTTTGTATGGCCAGGGTACGAGGTGGTCGGCCCACACTGGAGGTATAGAGATATCTCCCACAACCTTCCTGAGCCGTATTATTCACGGTCCCATCCAGCTGGTGTCTAGAATACCTTCATAACCTTCTCTACATGAAACAAACACAGATTCACCGACTCAGCGGCAAAGAAGTAATGAAATTTGTTTTCCAAATACGCTTTCATGCTTCATATATGACATTTTTAATTTTGGGTTTTATCTATCCTTTAAATAATCCTAAAAGTCTCATTAATGCAAATCTGTTGCCATAAATACGGACGGAAAATGCAAATTCTTCTGTTCGCCATTAGCACGATTAAACGTTGGGAATGCATATATTTTATTCAATGAGGTTTTATGGTGCAGATATTCTGCGAAGCGCTGGCTTGTGCGGAGCGGGATGATGCGGTTAGAGGACGGGGAAGGTGTTCTGCAGTCCTATGTAAATGCCTCAGCGTTCCCCTTGGCAATTGGTGGGTTAATGAAGATGGCGGCAGAAGGTTTATGCAGTAGAGACTGTGCAGCTCGGCCGGATACCAGGGGACGGGATTAGCATTCTGTCAGAGAAACTCCGATTGCACGGAGATGCTTGTGTGTAATTAGCAGCGGAGTGGATGCAGGACGGGACGCTATCCAGTATATAGAGGAATAAATATTACATAAACACACACAGGATCTCTCCCTAATGGAAAGACACTCTCCGCTGTGCAGCCTTAAATCCTCGCTCCCCTTATGTATCTGAGCGCGGACAGAAAATACGACAAATAAAATATTAAAGCAAAGATAAACGCTGGCGTAGACACTCACATTTGGAAGATCAGAGGGCAGAAATGCTCAGAATTTGCCATGCAGATCAAAAGAAAGACTCCGCCAACGCAGACGGATAGAGAATAATTTACCAGCCAGCGCGCTATGCTGAATGACGGACAAACATCTCATAGAATAGGTGGGAGCCACATCACAAAGAGCCCAAGCACACAGGACTGCACAGACATCCAATGTGTCCTATGTGCCGGCCTACACCGGACCACCGCTCATCCCCGGGCACACAGGACTGCACAGACATCCAATGTGTCCTATGTGCTGGTCCCCAAGAATCAAGCAGATTAAAGAGAAGTTCTCCTTGGTGCTATTCCTGGATCCCAGAGGGAGGGGCAGGTCACATTTACCCTCCGAAATGGGGTGCAAAGTATGGGGAAGCTAGATGGAGCAATAAGGAAAAAATAACTCAAATGAATATGATAATATAATGTAATATAGGGAGGTAAGTGGCCGAGTCTCTCATCATAGCGGCCTGAAAAAGGGAAATAATAGATATATATGTGTTATATATGTGTATGTGTAATGTAATATAGTATATATGTATATGTGTAATGTAATATAGTATATATGTGTTATATATGTGTAATGTAATATAGTATATATGTGTTATATATGTATATGTGTAATGTAATATAGTATATATGTGTTATATATGTATATGTGTAATGTAATATAGTATATATGTGTTATATATGTGTAATGTAATATAGTATATATGTGTTATATATGTATATGTGTAATGTAATATAGTATATATGTGTTATATATGTGTAATGTAATATAGTATATATGTGTTATATATGTATATGTGTAATGTAATATAGTATATATGTGTTATATATGTATATGTGTAATGTAATATAGTATATGTATATGTGTTATATATGTGTAATGTAATATAGTATATATGTGTTATATATGTATATGTGTAATGAAATATAGTATATATGTGTTATATATGTATATGTGTAATGTAATATAGTATATATGTGTTATATATGTATATGTGTAATGTAATATAGTATATGTATATGTGTTATATATGTGTAATGTAATATAGTATATATGTAATGTAATATAGTATATGTATATGTGTTATATATGTGTAATGTAATATAGTATATATGTATGTGTTATATATGTATATGTGTAATATGTGTTATATATGTATATGTGTAATGTAATATAGTATATATGTGTTATATATGTATATGTGTAATGTAATATAGTATATATGTGTTATATATGTATATGTGTAATGTAATATAGTATATATGTGTTATATATGTATGTTTAATGTAATATAGTATATATGTATATGTGTAATGTAATATAGTATATATGTATGTGTTATTTATGTATATGTGTGTAATGTAATATGATATATGTATATGTGTAATGTAATATGATATATGTATATGTTATATATGTATATGTGTAATGTAATATAGCATATATGTGTGTAATGTAATATAATATATATATGTTATATAATATAGTATAGTATATATGTATGTATGTGTTTTATATGTATATGTGTAATGTAATATATGTATGTATGTGTTATAGTATATATGTGTGTAATGTAATATAGTATATATGTATGTGTGCAAAGTAACATATGCATGTGCAATGTAATGTATGTGTAATATTGTATGATATATGTATGTGTAATGTGATATAATATATAGATGTGTGTAACCGGTTGCTTTTGATAATAGTTGCAGAAGGCCATAACCACACAGATTTATAGAAAAATAAAGTATTTAATACAAAGAACAATACTTAGCTGTAGTTACAGATGGGACAGATGCAGAGATGTTCCTTCCACAATGAAATGGGGAGCCCCATTGTACATTATACACTAATATACACCCATTTCCCTCGATGACCACCAGGGTGCTGGGCACCTTCCATCCATGGTCCCAGCTGGGACTGACTAGAAGCTACATACCCCCGACCTGTATAGTAAGTTTGGGTGGGGGTGATGGGCTTCTATGTCTGTGTAGACCACTGATCACCATGAATGGAAGTTATCTGATGTTTCTCCGGCCTTGTACATATTTACCAAGCACAATGGGGACCCAGTCTCACAACTACAGCTATAAGGTTCTTTCAGCCATACAACAATAGCAACAAACAACTGTATCCTCCAATGTTACACTATTGTGCAGGTATATGGCCGGACAGCTGACATAGGTGTGACAGTATACATACACACACACAACTACAATGACTTCTACACACATAGCCATACGAATATATATATATATATATATATATATATATATATATACACACACAAGACATTAAAATAATACATTCCTTCTCATTACATCAATAAGACACTTTAATTTTCTGAAATGAACCCATCCGGTTACAATGTGTAATGTGATATAATATATGGATGTGTAATGTGATATATGTATGTAATATATGTATAGTATAATCTACAGTATGTGTGTGTAACGTGATGTAATAGATGTGTAATATAGTATAATATATGGATGTGTAATATAGTATAATAGATGGATGTGTAATGTGATATAATAGATGTATAATATAGTATAATACAGTATATGTATGTGTAATGTGATAATATATGGATGTGTAATGTGATATAATATATTGATGTGTAATGTGATATAATATATGTGTGATATAATATATTGATGTGTAATATAGTATAATATATGGATGTGTAATGTGATATAATAGAAGGATGTGTAATATAGTATAATATATTGATGTGTAATGTGATATAATATATGGATGTGTAATATAGTATAATATATGGATGTGTAATGTGATATAATAGATGTGTGATATAATATATTGATGTGTAATGTGATATAATAGATGTGTGATATCATATATTGATGTGTAATGTGATATAATATATGGATGTGTAATGTGATATAATATATTGATGTGTAATGTGATATAATATATGGATGTGTAATGTGATATAATATATTGATGTGTAATGTGATATAATATATGTGTGATATAATATATTGATGTGTAATATAGTATAATATATGGATGTGTAATGTGATATAATATATTGATGTGTAATGTGATATAATAGATGTGTGATATCATATATTGATGTGTAATGTGATATAATATATGGATGTGTAATGTGATATAATATATTGATGTGTAATGTGATATAATAGATGTGTGATATCATATATTGATGTGTAATGTGATATAATATATGGATGTGTAATGTGATATAATATATTGATGTGTAATGTGATATAATATATGGATGTGTAATGTGATATAATATATTGATGTGTAATGTGATATAATATATGTGTGATATAATATATTGATGTGTAATATAGTATAATATATGGATGTGTAATGTGATATAATATATGGATGTGTAATATAGTATAATATATGGATGTGTAATATAGTATAATATATGGATGTGTAATATAGTATAATATATGGATGTGTAATATAGTATAATATATGGATGTGTAATGTGATATAATATATGGATGTGTATGGCAGTATTAGTAGTACAGTGGTGCCTTGGATTACGAGCATAATTCGTTCCGGGAGCGTGCTTGTAATCCAAATCCACTCTTATACCAAAGCAAATTTTCCCATATGAAATCACTGATATGCAGACAATTGGTTCCACAGACCAAAAATAATGATTTTATATTTTAAATAACATTTAAAACAGATTAAACAAACAATGAGAAACAGCTAAATATGTGATATTGTAAGTTACTGTACAGTATAGCAATCAGCATATGGAGTATAATGTATAGTAACTGTATAACCCTGATAACACAGCAGCTGGATATGTGATATATAAGTTACTGTACAGTATAGCAGCATGTGGTATATAATGTATAGTAACTGTATAACCCTGATAACACAGCAGCTGGATATGTGATATATAAGTTACTGTACAGTATAGCAGCATGTGGTATATAATGTATAGTAACTGTATAACCCTGATAATACAGCAGCAGCTGGATATGTGATATATAAGTTACTGTACAGTATAGCAGCATGTGGTATATAATGTATAGTAACTGTATAACCCTGATAACACAGCAGCTGGATATGTGATATATAAGTTACTGTACAGTATAGCAGCATGTGGTATATAATGTATAGTAACTGTATAACCCTGATAACACAGCAGCTGGATATGTGATATATAAGTTACTGTACAGTATAGCAATCAGCATGTGGTATATAATGTATAGTAACTGTATAACCCTGATAACACAGCAGCTGGATATGTAATATATAAGTTACTGTACAGTATAGCAGCATGTGGTATATAATGTATAGTAACTGTATAACCCTGATAACACAGCAGCAGCTGGATATGTGATATATAAGTTACTGTACAGTATAGCAGCATGTGGTATATAATGTATAGTAACTGTATAACCCTGATAACACAGCAGCTGGATATGTGATATATAAGTTACTGTACAGTATAGCAGCATGTGGTATATAATGTATAGTAACTGTATAACCCTGATAACACAGCAGATGGATATGTAATATATAAGTTACTGTACAGTATAGCAGCATGTGGTATATAATGTATAGTAACTGTATAACCCTGATAACACAGCAGCAGCTGGATATGTGATATATAAGTTACTGTACAGTATAGCAGCATGTGGTGTATATTGTATAGTAACTGTATAACCCTGATAACACAGCAGCTGGATATGTGATATATAAGTTACTGTACAGTATAGCAGCATGTGGTATATAATGTATAGTAACTGTATAACCCTGATAACACAACAGCTGGATATGTGATATATAAGTTACTATACAGTATAGCAATCAGCATGTGGTATATAATGTATAGTAACTGTATAACCCTGATAACACAGCAGCAGCTGGATATGTGATATATAAGTTACTGTACAGGATAGCAGCATGTGGTATATCATGTATAGTAACTGTATAACCCTGATAACATAGCAGCTGGATATGATATATAAGTTACTGTACAGTATAGCAGCATGTGGTATATAATGTATAGTAACTGTATAACCCTGATAACATAGCAGCTGGATATGTGCTATATAAGTTACTGTATAGTATAGCAGCATGTAGTGTATAATGTATAGTAACTGTATAACCCTGATAACACAGCAGCTGGATATATGATATATAAGTTACTGTACAGTATAGCAGCATGTGGTATATAATGTATAGTAACTGTATAACCCTGATAACACAGCAGCTGGATATGTGATATATAAGTTACTGTACAGTATAGCAGCATGTGGTATATAATGTATAGTAACTGTATAACCCTGATAACACAGAGGCGGTTTGTAGATACAGGATGGAACTGCAGATCCCCATAATGCAGTAGCGTAGTACAACAGGCTAGAAGAGAGAAGCAGGGCTGCTGTCAAAGGTCTGTGTGGTCACATGACAGCAATGGGGAAAGGGGTGTGTTCAGCATGGACCAATCAGGACTGACAGAAACTGCAGGGTGACCTCCACAGTCCTATCCCCTGATGTAAGCCCCAGCCTGAAGGGGATCAGCTATGATTTGGAAGGTGAGGGAGACTTCCTGGGTCAGAGTACAGGGCTGTAGACCCCGCTATGCAGACCATCCCCCTCCCCCACTCCCCCTCAAACCCAGTACAGGGAGCTCTTAAACCAAAGCAATGCTCTTAAACCAAGTCACAATTTTGAAAAACTGTGAGCTCTTAAACCAAAACGCTCTTAAACCAAGTTACTCTTAAACCAAGGTACCACTGTAGTTGGATATAAGACATTGCTGCTGTGATAATTCCCATTACAACCATAGAGAGAACCCCATACTGTACCTGTCTAAGTCTGATCTCTCGGCCCCATGATCACAGGTGGGAGAACGGCCATGACACAGATGATTTATTTTGGAAATAAGTAGTAGGATAATTTCTACAGACGTGAGAAAACTATGGAGAGACTGGTGGAGACATCGGGAATGGAAGCATCTGGTGTTACTATGGGAACAGGTGAATGACAGGGCCGAGCGGATGGAGGATCGGTACAGAGAGAAGACCAGTAACTCTACAGAACACGGTCATTCAATATGGCTTCCATGGAAACCAAGCGCAGCCATCCTTCCCCCAACATAGTGGCCTCTATACCATGCTACTGAGCTCCACCGTGCTGCTTGTGTCGATCAGTTGCTTCTATTGTGTGGCCATACTTGTCTCACCACCTCATTGGATGTGGCTAGAAGGCCACCGAGTAACCGCAGGGTGTTGTCAGGAATGAGAGAGCCAGCTGGATAAGAAGAGAGGTCCGGGAGGAAAGAGAGAGACAGCTGGATAAGGAGAGAGGTCCAGGAGGAAAGAGAGAGACAGCTGGATAAGAAGAGAGGTCCGGGAGGAAAGAGAGAGCCAGCTGGATAAGGAGAGAGGTCCGTGAGGAATGAGAGAGACAGCTGGATAAGAAGAGAGGTCCGTGAGGAATGAGAGAGACAGCTGGATAAGGAGAGAGGTCCAGGAGGAAAGAGAGAGACAGCTGGATAAGGACAGAGGTCCGTGAGGAATGAGAGAGACAGCTGGATAAGAAGAGAGGTCCGTGAGGAATGAGAGAGACAGCTGTATAAGGAGAGAGGTCCGGGAGGAAAGAGAGAGACAGCTGGATAAGAAGAGAGGTCCGGGAGGAAAGAGAGAGCCAGCTGGAGAACAAGAGAGGTCCGGGAGGAAAGAGAGAGACAGCTGGATAAGGAGAGAGGTCCGTGAGGAATGAGAGAGACAGCTGGATAAGAAGAGAGGTCCGGGAGGAATGAGAGAGACACCTGGATAAGGAGAGAGGTCCGGGAGGAAGGAGAGAGACAGCTGGATAAGGAGAGAGGTCCGGGAGGAAAGAGAGAGACAGCTGGATAAGGAGAGAGGTCTGGGAGGAAAGAGAGAGACAGCTGGATAAGAAGAGAGGTCCGGGAGGAATGAGAGAGACAGCTGGATAAGGAGAGAGGTCCGGGAGGAAAGAGAGAGACAGCTGATAAGGAGAGAGGTCCGTGAGGAATGAGAGAGACAGCTGGATAAGGAGAGAGGTCCGGGAGGAAAGAGAGAGACAGCTGGATAAGGAGAGAGGTCCGTGAGGAATGAGAGAGACAGCTGGATAAGGAGAGAGGTCTGGGAGGAAAGAGAGAGACAGCTGGATAAGAAGAGAGGTCCGGGAGGAAAGAGAGAGCCAGCTGGATAAGGAGAGAGGTCCAGGAGGAAAGAGAGAGACAGCTGGATAAGGAGAGAGGTCCGGGAGGAAAGAGAGAGACAGCTGGATAAGGAGAGAGGTCCGTGAGGAATGAGACAGACAGCTGGATAAGGAGAGAGGTCCGTGAGGAATGAGAGAGACAGCTGATAAGGAGAGAGACAACTGGATAAGGAGAGAGACAGCTGGATAAGAAGAGAGGTCTGGGATTAATGAGAGAGCCAGCTGGATAACAAGAGAGGTCCGGGAGGAATGAGAGAGCCAGCTGGATAAGGAGAGAGGTCTGGGAGGAAAGAGAGAGACAGCTGGATAAGAAGAGAGGTCCGGGAGGAAAGAGAGAGCCAGCTGGATAAGGAGAGAGGTCCGTGAGGAATGAGAGAGACACCTGGATAAGAAGAGAGGTCCGGGAGGAAAGAGAGAGACAGCTGGATAAGGAGAGAGGTCCGTGAGGAATGAGAGAGCCAGCTGGATAAGGAGAGAGGTCCGGGAGGAAAGAGAGAGACAGCTGGATAAGGAGAGAGGTCCGTGAGGAATGAGAGAGACAGCTGATAAGGAGAGAGACAACTGGATAAGGAGAGAGACAGCTGGATAAGGAGAGAGGTCCGGGAGGAATGAGAAAGACACCTGGATAAGGAGAGAGACAACTGGATAAGGAGAGAGACAGCTGGATAAGAAGAGAGGTCTGGGATTAATGAGAGCCAGCTGGATAAGAAGAGAGGTCCGGGAGGAATGAGAGAGCCAGCTGGATAAGAAGAGAGCTCTGGGAGGAATGAGAGAGACAGCTGGATAAGGAGAGAGGTCCGGGAGGAAAGAGAGAGACAGCTGGATAAGGAGAGAGGTCCGGGAGGAAAGAGAGAGACAGCTGGATAAGAAGAGAGGTCCGGGAGGAAAGAGAGAGACAGCTGGATAAGGAGAGAGGTCCGTGAGGAATGAGAGAGACAGCTGGATAAGGAGAGAGGTCCGTGAGGAATGAGAGAGCCAGCTGGATAAGGAGAGAGGTCCGGGAGGAAAGAGAGAGACAGCTGGATAAGGAGAGAGGTCCGGGAGGAAAGAGAGAGACAGCTGGATAAGGAGAGAGGTCCGTGAGGAATGAGAGAGACACCTGGATAAGGAGAGGTCCAGGAGGAATGAGAGAGACAGCCGAATAAGGAGAGAGTCAACTGGATAAGGAGAGAGACAGCTGGATAACAAGAGAGGTCCGGGAGGAATGAGAGAGAGAGCTGGATAACAAGAGAGGTCCTGGAGGAATGAGAGAGACAGCTGGATAAGGAGAGAGGTCCAGGATTAATGAGAGAGACAGCTGGATAAGAAGAGAGGTCTGGGATTAATGAGAGAGACAGCTGGATAAGAAGAGAGGTCCGGGAGGAATGAGAGAGACAGCAGGATAAGAAGAGAGGTCTGGGAGGAATGAGAGAGCCAGCTGGATAAGAAGAGAGGTCCGGGAGGAAAGAGAGAGCCAGCTGGATAAGAAGAGAGGTCCGGGAGGAATGAGAGAGCCAGCTGGATAACAAGAGAGCTCCAGGAAGAATGAGAGAGCCAGCTGGATAAGAAGAGAGGTCCGGGAGGAATAAGAGAGACAGCTGGATGGGGAGAGAGGTCCCGGGAGGAATGAGAGAGACAGCTGGATAAGGAGAGAGACAGCTGGATAAGAAGAGAGGTCAGGGAGGAAAGAGAGGACCAAAGAGGGAACCAACAGAGAGAGGACCACAGAGGGAACCAACACAGAGAGGGTGAGAGAGGGAACCAACAGAGAGGGGACCAACAGAGAGGGGACAAGAGAGGGAACCAACAGGGAGGGGACAAGAGATTGAACCAACAGAGAGGGGACCAGAGAGGGAACCAACAGGGAGGGGACCACAGATGGAACCAACACAGAGAGGGTGAGAGAGGGAACCAATAGAGAGGGGACCAGAGAGGGAACCAACAGGGAGGGGACCAGAGAGGGAACCATCAGAGAGGGGACCAGAGAGGGAACCAACAGAGAGGGGACCAGAGAGGGAACCAACAGAGAGGGGACCAGAGAGGGAACCAACAGAGAGGGGACCAGAGAGGGAACCAACAGAGAGGGGACCAGAGGGGGAACCAACAGAGAGGGGGTGAGAGATGGAACCAACAGAGAGGGGACCAGAGGGGGAACCAACAGAGAGGGGGTGAGAGATGGAACCAACAGAGAGGGGACCAGAGGGGGAACCAACAGAGAGGGGGTGAGAGATGGAACCAACAGAGAGGGGACCAGAGAGGGAACCAACAGAGAGGGGACCAGAGAGGGAACCAACAGAGAGGGGACCAGAGAGGGAACCAACAGAGAGGGGACCAGAGAGGGAACCAAAAGAGAGGGAACCAAAAGAGAGGGGACCAACAGAGAGGGAACCAACAGAGAGGGGACCAACAGAGAGGGGACCAACAGAGAGGGAACAATGGAGGAGGTGGCGAGAGGCACTCAGGTTTGGGTGATGAGGGATCTGAATGTCTATAGACTACAGCTGTGGCTTTGTTCTGGCGCATACGATTACACCATTAGTAGAGGTCTCCATCCCCCCCCCCCCCCCCCCCCCGCTCCTACACGCTACTGTCCCAGCATTACTTGCCTCTTCCTTCATCCCCAGCATTACTTGCCTCTTCCTTCATCCCCAGCATTACTTGCCTCTTCCTTCATCCCCAGCATTACTTGCCTCTTCCTTCATCCCCAGCATTACTTGCCTCTTCCTTCATCCCCAGCATTGTTTCCTCACTTTTATTGTTTGCCATCGGCAGTGACATCTAAGCTCAGACAGGTAGGATGATGCCGGCAGAGAGGTTCGGCTATAAATCGCCCCATTACCTGATCCATAAATGCTGGAAAACAGGCAAATGAGCATCAGCTCCCAAATCATGATGGATTCATAGACGAGAGGAAGAAAGTAGAATATTAGGGGGCGCGAGCGGCGCTCCATTACTGTCTCATTGCGTGTAATTTCTCCGGCTGTTTTGTATCGGTTGCAGATCTTCTCCACACCACACTCTTCTAACAAAAACTTGTTATGCTGTAAAGATGTATTTATGGAATTTTTTAACACCTGATATTATAGAAAAGTGTTGCTACCCGTCCTTCTGGTGCATAATCCCAGAATGCACAGGAACTGCGGAACAAAAAGAAACACTTTTAGAATTTTAAATTCACTTTTTTCCTTAAAGTGACTTTCCTGCTGGCATCCCCTCCTATAGCATTATGGTTAATGGGTCTAGAGTGGAGCTAAAGCTTAAAGTGGTTCTCCAGAGAGTCGGTAAGGGTCCACCCCTCCTCCCCTCCGGCACTCCACTTCCTCCCCCGTCTGTGCCGATAACGTCCGTAGATGGGAGGGTGTCCGACCTGCTCCTGCCCCCCTCGTCTGGAGGGGGATAAGCCCGGCTCACAGATGTATCCCCTGTGTGTTTGTCTCCCATTGTGACTCAATGTGGAATTTAATGTCCTTCCTTGTGGCTTCCTTCCTTTTTCTCCCTGCACTGTGGGTGTTTGCTCACTATGATCAGTAATAGACAGGAGTAGTTGTGTCTGTCTATAACTGTGATTGCTAATTGGCGATGTCTTATTGTTATTGGAGCTGAGGATTCAATGGTATCTGGTGAATTGTGAAGCTTTGTGTCTGGCCGTGTTGGAGACGTTCTTTCCTTATCGATGCGGCAGGTCGCACCTTCCCTTCCTCTTTGTCAGTTTATCTTGATTATATTTTATGTCTCGCTTCTTGTTACTTCATCGAAAATCACACTAAATAAATAGCAACGTTAAGTGAATCTACGGCCCGGAGAACATTGAGTAAAGAGGAGGAGGAGGAGGTGGCGGGGGGGGGGGGGGGGGGAGGGGGGGCTGTTATACCGGAGATTTATAGAGTCTAAGTGCACATTCTGTTGTTTAACCAGCGAGGAGCATTTAGCAATTTTAGTTATTTGGATAAACAAACAGATTAGAGAAAAAGTAGCGTAAAAATGCTGATCCTGAATGTGCGGAAGAGAAGACGAGGCCGAGCAGCCGTCTAGCAAATGTAATAAGATGGTCATATACTTCAGACAAGCCTGTCTACTGACCCCCATACACCTGACATCCCTACTCCTGACCCCCATACACCTGACACCCCTACTCCTGACCCCCATACACCTGACACCCCTACTCCTGACCCCCATACACCTGACATCCCTACTCCTGACCCCCATACACCTGACACCCCTACTCCTGACCCCCATACACCTGACACCCCTACTCCTGACCCCCATACACCTGACACCCCTACTCCTGACCCCCATACACCTGACACCCCTACTCCTGACCCCCATACACCTGACACCCCTACTCCTGACCCCCATACACCTGACACCCCTACACCTGACACCCATACACCTGACACCCCTACAACTGACCCCCATACACCTGACACCCATACACCTGACACCCCTACTCCTGACCCCCATACACCTGACACCCATACACCTGACACCCCTACAACTGACCCCCATACACCTGACACCCCTACTCCTGACCCCCATACACCTGACACCCCTACAACTGACCCCCATACACCTGACACCCATACACCTGACACCCATACACCTGACACCCCTACTCCTGACCCCCATACACCTGACACCCCTACTCCTGACCCCCATACACCTGACACCCCTACTCCTGACCCCCATACACCTGACACCCCTACTCCAGACCCCCATACACCTGACACCCCTACTCCTGACCCCCATACACCTGACACCCATACACCTGACACCCCTACAACTGACCCCCATACACCTGACACCCCTACTCCTGACCCCCATACACCTGACACCCCTACTTCTGACCCCCATACACCTAACACCCCTACTCCTGACCCCCAAACACCTAACCCCCCCTGCAGGGAATGTGCAGCACTGGTATGGACCATTATATGATGGCTGTACTGTCTGTGGATACAGGATTTATATACATCTATCCTACATGACCTGTATCTGTGTATACAGGAGACATTTCCTCCTTATTAAGGTGGTAACAGGGCGACTTGTCACCCATCACTCGGACAGGCGTCACCTTTGTAGAACGTTACACACAGTCTGCGGGACGGATCTGATGCATTTATTGTGGCGCTTGTCGATCCGTCTGGAGAATCAGGGAAATAATAGAGAGTTCTGCACAGGAACAATGGTCGTCAATCATCATGTCTCCCGGCGTGTCACATATCCAGATTGTAAGAGCTAATATCTGGGAGCCAGGGAGGCGGCCGTTACCATAATGCAGAACGGCCGCTCGGTAGTGACCCCATGCGTCTCCTGTGCGGGCCGGAGCGAGGAGAATCTGCAACATCTCACACACTCCGCACCTTACGGGGACGGATACTTCCACTGGAAAGCCGGGCTCACACTGTAGTGTATGACAAGAATGGCCGTTGTTTTTATGTGAAATGGGTTGTACTGAAGTCAATGCAAACAACGGCTGTCGTCACACAATGTATTGATTTGATACGGCCATCGCAATAATGAGCATGCCAACTATTTCTGCCCATTCTGCACGGATTTCAATGCAATTTCCACGGCTAACGACGGCCGTTGTTTGGCAATTTGTGTGAATATAGGCCAATTGTTTTTTTCATCTGTTTTATATAAAAAAAAAAAAAAAAAGAAAACGGATGAAAAAACATGCATTTGTGTGGATCCATTTCCATCTGTTTTTCCATTGACTTTAATTATTAAAAGAAGAATCAAAACACATCAGGTTTTTTCTTAGCGTCCACAAACGCAGTCAGACACGTGTTTTGATCCGTTTTTTCTTAATGGAAGTTAATAAAGAAACAGATCAACATGGCATAAAACGAATATAAAAAACAGATTGCAAAAACTCAGTGTAAACCCGGCCTAAGATGGAAAACGGAGAACTTTCAGGTCGGTCAAAAAATACCATAATAATAAACTACAACTAAGCGCATGAAAATTAAGTAGAGTACGAGGCGCATGGTTCCTGCTGACTGCAGACTGTGCTGCGGATCTGCATGTAATGCTGCTGCAGACCAGTCCATATACTGCACGGGTCCTTATGGCTCCAACTGAAGACATTGAAGTATTGTATTGCCCCCCAAAAGTTATATAAATCCACAATATACACTTATTACAGGAAATGCACATAAAGGGCTTTTTTCCCTGCACTTACTACTGCATCAAGGCTTCACTTCCTGGATAACGTGGTGATGTCACTTCCTGGATAACATGGTGATGTCACTTCCTGGATAACATGGTGATGTCACTTCCTGGATAACATGATGATGTCACTTCCTGGATAACATGGTGACGTCACTTCCTGGATAACATGGTGACGTCACTTCCTGGATAACATGGTGACGTCACTTCCTGGATAACATTGTGACGTCACTTCCTGGATAACATGGTGACGTCACTTCCTGGATAACATGGTGACGTCACTTCCTGGATAACATGGTGACGTCACTTCCTGGATAACATGGTGACGTCACTTCCTGGATAACATGGTGATGTCACTTCCTGGATAACATGGTGATGTCACGACTCCCAGAGCTGTGCGGGCTGTGGCTGCTGGAGAGGATGATGGCAGGGGAATGCTCAGTGTCCCTCCAGTGCCCTGTATCCCTCAGTGTCCCCCTGCCATCATCCTCTCCAGCAGCCACAGCCCACACAGCTCTGGGAGTCGGGTGGTGACATCACCATGTTATCCAGGAAGTGACATCACCATGTTATCCAGGAAGTGACATCACCCTGTTATCCAGGAAGTGACATCACCATGTTATCCAGGAAGTGGCCTCACCAAGTTATCCAGGAAGTGACATCACCATGTTATCCAGGAAGTGACATCACCATGTTATCCAGGAAGTGACATCACCCTGTTATCCAGGAAGTGACATCACCATGTTATCCAGGAAGTGACATCACCATGTTATCCAGGAAGTGACATCACCATGTTATCCAGGAAGGGACATCACCATGTTATCCAGGAAGTGATGTCACCATGTTATCCAGGAAGTGATGTCACCATGTTATCCAGGAAGTGATGTCACCATGTTATCCCGGAAGTGAAGCCTTCATGCAGTAGTAAGTGCAGGGAAAAAAGCCCTTTATAAGAATTTCCCGTAATAAGTCTATATTGGGGATTCATATAACTTTTGGGGGGCAGTGCAATACTCTAATAAAAATGTTTGCCGGACTTCTCCTTTAAGGTTATGTTCTCACTGTGAAGGACAGTCGGCATTTTATCGCCAACAGCTGTCTAGCAGTACCGACTTCTGGTTGACAGCCGTCATTTATACATAGTGGGGACATAACCTAAAGTAGGAGTCTTATTTAAAGGCTCAATTGTCTAAAATTTCCTTAAAAGAAAATCCGCAAATAAACAAAGATTATCCTGCGTATAATGAAAAGTTTTAGGATTTTCTAGCATACTTGCTGTTTACTTCCATCTATCTGCGATGTATATACAAGACTGTTCACACACATGAAGCTAAATCTCTGTATGATAGTATCACTATCAATATTTTCAGTAGTAATGATATGGACAAGACTTAAGGGGTACTCCTCCAAAATAAGATGATTTATATGTTGCTGGACATGATGTAACAATAACAGGTGACACTTACCTTGATCCCCTGCAGCCCTCACTCCACAGACGTCTGGTCCCTTTCTGCTCACTGATTGGCTGAGCAGTCAGGTCCTGCGCACACTCCTCAGGCTGCTGGCACCGGCATAGGTGAGTATCACTTGGTTGGTAATTTGACATCATGCCCAGAAACATATAAAAAACATTCTGCTGAAATTCCCTTTTAAGTCATTTTATCTAAGGAAACACTGCGAATTCACAGCAACATCTGTCATTGTGCATTTTAGATACATTACTCTCAATATTCTGCACTAGAAGCCACAGAAGCAAAACCGCAGCAAAATGCACATGATCAGGCCTGGGGTTATCTGTGGAAACAATGTGCATCTACATTGTGTGGCCCAAAGAGCTGCACTCCGAACAAACGTCCTCATGGGATGATCACATGACCAGGGCGGAGTCTAACCAGCAAAAAGAAAGCAATAAAGGTAGCTACTAAACAATTGCGGGTAGAGATCTAGAAAAACATTGATACAAAAAGCAGAAATAAATAAATAAAAATAAATAAATAACAACAACCACCATCCCCAACAACAACCACCATCAACAACCACCACCATCTTCATTAACAACCACCACCACCACCAAGTACCATCAACAACCACCACCTTCATCAACAACCACCAACCACCACCCTCAAAAACAACCACCACCTCCAACAACAACCCCCACAACCCCCACCACCTTCATCTTCATCAACAACCACCACCACCTTCATCAACAACCACCAACCACAACCCCCAACAACAACCACCATGAACCACCACCACCACCACCCTCAACAACTAACAACCACCCCCAACAACAACCACCACTTTCATCAACAACCACTACCTTCATCAACAACCACCACCTTCATCAACAACTAACAACCCCCCCAACAACCACCCCAACCCGCAACAACACCTCCCAACAAAAACAACCCCCCCAACAACCACCACCACCTTCATCAACAACCACCCCCAACAACAACCACAACCCCCAACAACAACCACCATGAACATCCACCACCACCTTCATCAACAACTAACAACCACCCCCAAAAACAACCACCACAATCTGCAGAAGCAACAACAACCACCATCAACAACCACCACCACCCCCAACAACAACAACCACCACAACAACAACCACCACCACCTTCATCAACAACCACATCCAGCAACCACCACAACCTTTGTTAGCAGAAATCATAAAATCCCTTTAATAAGAAAGCAGAGTAATTTCCCGGTGGACGACCCTGCAGACAAGCCAAGTACTGAGCTCCGAGACTCTTTCAATTTGCTGAGTGACTATATGTCGACTTTTTATGTTTAACCCAAAAATGTTCAAAATCCTATTATCCAGAAAGTGTAGCATTAAGTCACCAGATGAGGTCTGTGCAGTAATTCTCATTTTGGAGAATCAGCGGATAATAGAAATGTAAAAAGATTTGCAGAAAGTGCTGCGCCAGGGAAACGCACCGTAATGAGTGACTTGTCATTCACCTAATCCCGGGAATCACTCACCGTCTACACGTTGTAAAGTTACTAGTGATGTGATAGGAAGGCAGCCGTCTCTGATAGCGGATCATTTAATCCTGTTTATCTTCAATAAAGTATTTATACTGGATGTAAGAGCCATGCTGAGAAGCCAAGAACATGGCAGCAGCTGTGATCACAGTCCTAGTGCCGGCCGGGGCCCTGACAGCTGGACTATACACAGATACCTTCATTCTACTAATCCAGGACCGACCCGGCTGTGGGAGTGGAGGTGGACTGGGCCAGAATAATTCTCTGTAAACCATGGACATTGCTATTGATTTCGATGGGATTCTCTTTTAGGGCAGAAGCCATTGGGTAGCTTCCATTGTAACCTGTCCGACTAGTCAACAGGCATGAATGGAACCCTCACATACCATGACATTTACCACTGATCGAGGGACAGACATAAAGCTTCCATTCTCATCCATCATGCTGCTCTGATAGTGGAAGTGAAATGTCAGTGCAAAATACTGAGGTGTTAACATTGGGCAGGACCTGGTAATGGTGGACTACATAGTCCATCATTATAGGCAGGACTCACATCTCACTGTATGACCTCCAAACGACAACATTACAGCTACCTCCAATGGCTGGACCTGCTCATATTACAGCTACCTCCAATGGTTGGACCTGCTCACGTTACAGCTACCTCCAATGGTTGGACCTGCTCACATTACAGCTACTGTACCTCCAATGGCTGGACCTGCTCACGTTACAGCTACCTCCAATGGTTGGACCTGCTCACATTACAGCTACCTCCAATGGTTGGACCTGCTCACGTTACAGCTACTGTACCTCCAATGGTTGGACCTGCTCACATTACAGCTACTGTACCTCCAATGGTTGGACCTGCTCACATTACAGCTACCTCCAATGGTTGGACCTGCTCACGTTACAGCTATTTCCAATGTTTGGATCTGCTCACATTACAGCTACTGTACCTCCAATGGTTGGACCTGCTCACGTTACAGCTATTTCCAATGGTTGGATCTGTGCACATTACAGCTACCTCCTAAGGATGGACCTGCTCACATTACAGCTACCTCCAATGGTTGGACCTGATCATGTTACAGCTACCTTCAATGTTTGGACCTGCTCACATTACAGCTACCTCCAATGGTTGGACCTGCTCATATTACAGCTACCTCCAATGGTTGGACCTGCTCATATTACAGCTACCTCCAATGGTTGGACCTGCTCACGTTACAGCTACCTCCAATGGTTAGACCTGCTCACGTTACAGCTACCTCCAATGGTTGGACCTGCTTACATTACAGCTACCTCCAATGGTTGGACCTGCTTACATTACAGCTACCTCCAATGGTTGGACCTGCTCATATTACAGCTACCTCCAATGGTTGGACCTGCTCATATTACAGCTACCTCCAATAGTTAGACCTTCTCACGTTACAGCTACCTCCAATGGTTGGACCTGCTTACATTACAGCTACCTCCAATGGTTGGACCTGCTTACATTACAGCTACCTCCAATGGTTGGACCTGCTCACATTACAGCTACCTCCAATGGTTGGACCTGCTCACATTACAGCTACCTCCAATGGTTGGACCTGCTCACATTACAGCTACCTCCAATGGTTGGACCTGCTCATATTACAGCTACCTCCAATGGTTGGACCTGCTCACGTTACAGCTACCTCCAATGGTTAGACCTGCTCACGTTACAGCTATTTCCAATGGTTGGATCTGTGCACGTTACAGAAATCCTCCAATGGTTGGACCTGCTCACATTACAGCTACTGTACCTCCAATGGTTGGACCTGCTCACATTATAGCTACCTCCAATGGTTGGACTTGCTCACATTACAGCTACCTCCAAGGGTTGGACCTGCTCATATTACAGCTACCTCCAATGGTTGGACCTGCTCACGTTACAGCTACCTCCAATGGATGGATCTGTGCACATTACAGCTACCTCCAATGGATGGATCTGTGCACATTACAGCTACCTCCAATGGATGGACATGCTAACATTACAGCTACCTCCAATGGATGGATCTGTGCACATTACAGCTACCCATTACAGCTACCTCCAATGGATGGACCTGCTCACATTACAGCTACCCCCAATGCTTACATCTGCTCACATTACAGCTACCCCCAATGCTTACATCTGCTCACATTACAGCTACCCCAATGCTCAGATCTGCTTACATTACAGCTACCCCCAATGCTTACATCTGCTCACATTACAGCTACCCCCAATGCTTACATCTGCTCACATTACAGCTACCCCAATGCTCAGATCTGCTTACATTACAGCTACCCCCAATGCTTACATCTGCTCGCATTTCAGCTACCCCCAATGCTCAGATCTGCTCACATTACAGCTACCTTCATTGGTTGGATCTGCTCACATTACAGCTACCTCCAATGGTTGGACCTGTGCATATTACAGCTACCTCCAATGGTTGGATCTTTGCACATTACAGCTACCTCCAATGGTTGGATCTGTGCACATTACAGCTACCTCCAATGGTTGGAGGTTAAAATTTATGGGCACATTAGATATACAGTATTCCTTTGGGGATCTTTCTAGCATGTGTCCCCAATCTTCAATAATGACTTGGTGAGAACCAAGCTGTAGTGCACCCCAGTAACCAATAATGTAAAGAAAATCCAGAGAGTGGCCCATACATGACAACAAGTACAGGGGTTGTGCCATCTAATCACTTTTACAATGATGTTGGATGATTATTCTGCCGAACACTTTGGGGGCGAGCTTTCTATGTCCGATCTTGGTGATCAGAGGTTGTTTGTTGAGTTCTTCTCGAGGCTCAATCGTGAAGTCGTGAAGCCAAGCCACTGAAATATTTATGCGGCCAGTACAAATCAGGAATATTCAGCTCACCACACCCGCAGGGGTCCCACCCGTCCGGTGCACGGCAGTGCAAGCTCCACCAAAGTCCAAGTGATTAAAGCCAGCAAACCAGGATTCCACCAAGGACTATTTTATTTCAATCTTCACATATAATACAGATTTATCCTGTCTAGCTGACGCGTTTCGGCCATACGACCTTGCTCATGCGGCCAGTCACTTGATCTTTTTTGCCCTGATCTTCTTGCCCAAAAAAAGGATACAACTGATTACTGAGCGTTTTCTCATTCCTTGGCCAACTGCTGGTCCTTTAACACCAACCAATTATCGAGAAGAAGCTCCACCAGCTACGACCACTCAATCAGCCAGTATTAAAGGGCCGACACATAGAGGAGAATAAAGGCGCAGGACTACCCAGGAGCCCATACTTTATTAGGCTAGCTTCACACTATGTATCTGTGCGGCTGTATTGCGGGCGGTAAATCATCGGCCGGATTTTTCCGGTTCATGCGTACACTGGAAAGTATACGATATACGGCTGCACAGTGCACACTATGTATGAATCTACGGCCCTATCGTAAACGGACCCATAAAAAATGAACAAGACCATTGTTTGCGGCTGGAAATGTGCAAATTCACGGCCGTGGATTGACAGGCGGTCCGTACGGAGTACTTCAAAAATAGCCAGCAATGATGCCGAATGCCGATGCCTCTAATAGTTAATATATTAAATTAATAAAACACATTTTCGTTGTAATAAAGTCCCTTTCGTTGTTCAATAATTTAATTCTAACGAATCCATCATTGTGCAATTAAATATACTGTTAAAATAAATATATATATATAAATAAATGTATATTTATATATATATTTATTTTTTGACAGTATATTTAATTGCACAATGATGGATTCGTTTAAATTAAATTATTGAACAACGAAACTGATTTTATTACAACGAAAATGTGTTTTATTAATTAAATATTAATTAGTACAGGAAGCTCCATAAGCCGTTAATTCATATTCCCGGTAATAGAGCTTTCTGTACTAATCATCACTTTACTTTAATGAAAACATCAAATGTTTCTTGTAATTATGTTATCACAATAGCATTATTAGAAGAATCATTTAGAATTATATGTGCGCTCAGCTGATTGGCTGATCGGCTCAGCGCACATATAAAGAGCCGGTCCGCAGTACAGTCACTTCATTGTGCTGCGGACCAGCGAAGAGACAACATCGGGGTGAGTATAGAGCTCTCCCCACCCCCTCCCCTGCACTGCACCCCTCCCAGCAAGGAAGGGGGGTCACTTAGCCCCTTCCTTGCTGGGATGGGTGCAGTCTGACATCAGTCTGGCCCCCAGGGGGTTAATGGGGATGCGATACATCCTCCCTTAACCCCTTGGGGGCCAGACTGTAAGCAGCGATCTGTAAAGATGCTGCACACTGTAAGGAGAACAACACCGCTCACAATGATGGGTGTTGTGCTCCTGTTTGTGAGTTTTTTGTGTGTTTCTCCCTTTTTGTTTTTCAGATATCGGTATCCTGGGGATTACGTCGGATTACGTGGACTACGTCGATGACCAGAGGTTGTTTGGTGTTTTTTTTTTTAATAAAATGGTCAATGAGGGGTGTGGGGGTGTTTTTATTTGAATAAAAATTTTTTTTCAATTGTGTGTTGTCTTTATTTCTTTACTTTATAGACTTAGTAGTGGAAGCCGTCTAATAGACTGAATCCATTACTAAGTTGGGGCCTAGTGTTAGCCGGTATAAAATGGCTAACACTAACCCCCTATTATTACCCCAGTACCCAATGCCACCAGGGGTACTGGGAAGAGCCGGGTGCCAGTGGTCCCGGAGCGTCAAAATTGGCGCTCCTGGCCCGGGCGGCAGCAGGCTGGTAAGATTTAGGCTGGGGAGGGCCTAAACCAATGGCTCTTCCCACCCTGGTGTTACCAGGCTGCTGTCGTTTGGTTTTTAACCCGGCTGGTTATAAAAATAGGGGGGACCCTATGCGTTTTTTAAATTATTTATTTATTTAAAAAAAACGCATAGGGTCCCCCCTATTTTTATAACCAGACGGGTTAAAAACCAAACGACAGCAGCCTGGTAACACCAGGGTGGGAAGAGCCATTGGTTTAGGCCCTCCCCAGCCTAAATCTTACCAGCCTGCTGCCGCCCGGTCCAGGAGCGCCAATTTTGACGCTCCGGGACCACTGGCACCCGGCTCTTCCCAGTACCCCTGGTGGCATTGGGTACTGGGGTAATAATGGGGGGTTAGTGTTAGCCATTTTATACCGGCTAACACTAGGCCCCGACTTAGTAATGGATTCCGTCTATTAGACGGCTTCCACTACTAAGTCTATAAAGTAAAGAAATAAAGACAAGACACAAGTGAAAAATTTTTTTTATTCAAATAAAAACACCCCCACACCCCTCATTGACCATTTTATTAAAAAAAAAAAAAAACAACCGCTGGTCATCGACGTAGTCCACGGAATCCGACGTAATCCCCAGGATACCGATATCTGAAAAACAAAAGGGAGAAACACACAAAAAACACACAAACAGGAGCACAACACCCATCATTGTGAGCGGTGTTGTGCACCTTACAGTATGCAGCATCTTTACAGATCGCTGCTTACAGTCTGGCCCCCAAGGGGTTAAGGGAGGATGTATTGCATCCCCATTAACCCCTTGGGGGCCAGACTGATGCCAGACTGCACCCATCCCAGCAAGGAAGGGGTTAAGTGACCCCCCTTCCTTGCTGGGAGGGGTGCAGTGCAGGGGAGGGGGTGGGGAGAGCTCTATACTCACCCCGATGTGTCCTCTTCGCTGGTCCGCAGCACAATGAAGTCACTGTGCTGCGGACCGGCTCTTTATATGTGCGCTCAGCCGATCAGCCAATCAGCTGAGCGCACATATAACTCAAAATGTTTCTTCTAATAATACTATTGTCATAACATAATTAGAAGAAACATTTGATGTTTTAATTAAAGTTAAGTGATGATTAGTACAGAAAGCTCTATTACCGGCAATATGAATTAACGGCTTATGGAGCTTCCTGTACTAATTAATATTTAATTAATAAAACACATTTTCGTTGTAATAAAATCAGTTTCGTTGTTCAATAATTTAATTTAAACGAATCCATCATTGTGCAATTAAATATACTGTCAAAAAATAAATATATATATATAAATATACATTTATTTATAAATATATTTATTTTAAAAGTATATTTAATTGCAAAATGATGGATTCGTTTAAATTTAATTATTGAACAACGAAACTGATTTTATTACAACGAAAATGTGTTTTATTAATTAAATATATTAACCATGAGAGACATCGGCATACTGCAGAGGATCGCAAACCCCGGTAATAGCAATACATGTAAACTGTTTCCCTGCTTTCCCAGATGCATCCAGAGGTGTTTCCATCACTTTCTAAAGATTTTATTTGTTATTTTTAGTTGAACCAGATTTCCAAGTAAATGACCGTATGTTTTCAGCCGCATGTCTATTTTTTCCCACGGCCGTAATTTCAGCCGCACATTTCCAGCCGCATAAAAAATACAGCCGCACACATACATAGTGTGAACATAGCCTTAGTATTCCCAGCTACAATAACAATACATAGCGAGACCCATCTCACTGCGGTAAGACTATAAAAGCATAAGATAGTAATTACCTACACAACACGTTATATCCCATGTAGACAATATCACCAACACAACAAGACGGCTAACAAAGAGCGATATGCAAATAATCTGCTTGTGTTCAGGAGCAATGACTTGTATGATCTGCTAATACTATAGTCTACCATCTATATATTTTACTGTGATTAATAATACAGCTATGGGCACTGTTATTTACGCCCCTAAAATTTCTGGGAAAATGCAACCGTACCTTCTCCTTATTATTCACAGCGGAGCAGAACACTCCAGAGAATTGATGTTTTCTTTTGTAATGAAGAAAAAACCCACAAGCAAACCCGGGCCCAACCTTTCTGCGTCGCCTTAATGAAAATAATGAAAAATAACATTATGCAGTTTCAAGTGGGATTAGATTAGTGTAATTTGTTTGCAAATAAATACGAAAAGCCCTTTATTCAGCCCTGATGTCATCCTCAGTGGAGCACGGGAAAGATAGAGCTATTACATGTTAGTTCAGTAACAGATGAGGAGCCCTGGAGAAGTGATAGGAGGTGCGCCCCATCCTGCCGGGAGCCCCAGAGAAGTGATAGTAGGTGCGCCCCATCCTGCCGGGAGCCCCGGAGAAGTGATAGTAGGTGAGGCCCATCCTGCCGTGAGCCCCGGAGAAGTGATAGTGGGTGAGGCCCATCCTGCCGGGAGCCCCGGAGAAGTGATAGTAGGTGAGGCCCATCCTGCCGGGAGCCCCGGAGAAGTGATAGTAGGTGTGCCCCATCCTGCCGGGAGCCCCGGAGAAGTGATAGGAGGTGTGCCCCATCCTGCCGGGAGCCCCGGAGAAGTGATAGTGGGTGAGGTCCATCCTGCCGGGAGCCCCGGAGAAGTGATAGTAGGTGCGCCCCATCCTGCCGGGAGCCCCGGAGAAGTGATAGTAGGTGAGGCCCATCCTGCCGGGAGCCCCGGAGAAGTGATAGTGGGTGAGGTCCATCCTGCCGGGAGCCCCGGAGAAGTGATAGGAGGTGTGCCCCATCCTGCCGGGAGCCCCGGAGAAGTGATAGGAGGTGTGCCCCATCCTGCCGGGAGCCCCGGAGAAGTAATAGTAGGTGTGCCCCATCCTGTCGGGAGCCCCAGAGAAGTGATAGTAGGTGCGCCCCATCCTGCCAGGAGCCCCAGAGAAGTGATAGTAGGTGCGCCCCATCCTGCCAGGAGCCCCGGAGAAGTGATAGTAGGTGGGCCCCATCCTGCCGGGAGCCCCGGAGAAGTAATAGTAGGTGTACCCCATCCTGCCGGGAGCCCCAGAGAAGTGATAGTAGGTGCGCCCCATCCTGCCAGGAGCCCCGGAGAAGTGATAGTAGGTGGGCCCCATCTTGCTGGGAGCCCCGGAGAAGTAATAGTAGGTGTACCCCATCCTGCCGGGAGCCCCGGAGAAGTGATAGGAGGTGTGCCCCATCCTGCCGGGAGCCCCGGAGAAGTAATAGTAGGTGTGCCCCATCCTGTCGGGAGCCCCAGAGAAGTGATAGTAGGTGCGCCCCATCCTGCCAGGAGCCCCGGAGAAGTGATAGTAGGTGGGCCCCATCTTGCTGGGAGCCCCGGAGAAGTGATAGTAGGTGTGCCCCATCTTGCCGGGAGCCCCGGAGAAGTGATAGTAGGTGAGGTCCATCCTGCCGGGAGCCCCGGAGAAGTGATAGTAGGCGAGGTCCATCCTGCCGAGAGCCCCGGAGAAGTGATAGTAGGTGGGCCCCATCTTGCTGGGAGCCCCGGAGAAGTGATAGTAGGTGCGCCCCATCCTGCCAGGAGCCCCAGAGAAGTGATAGTAGGTGGGCCCCATCTTGCTGGGAGCCCCGGAGAAGTGATAGTAGGTGTGCCCCATCTTGCCGGGAGCCCCGGAGAAGTGATAGTAGGTGCGCCCCATCCTGCCGGGAGCCCCGGAGAAGTGATAGTGGGTGAGGTCCATCCTGCCGAGAGCCCCGGAGAAGTGATAGTAGGTGAGGTCCATCCTGCCGAGAGCCCCGGAGAAGTGATAGTAGGTGGGCCCCATCCTGCCGGGAGCCCCGGAGAAGTGATAGTAGGTGGGCCCCATCTTGCTGGGAGCCCCGGAGAAGTGATAGGTGAGGTCCATCCTGCCGGGAGCCCCGGAGAAGTGATAGTAGGTGGGCCCCATCTTGCTGGGAGTTCTTGTATCACCACTGGGAATGAGTGAGGTGGCCATCATAAAGATACACCTATAAACTCTAGAATCCCCTATTGAAACCAAAGTCAAAGGGTCCCTGAATACCTACTACTAATAACCATACACCTATAAACGTATTTGGCACCAGAAATGAAACCAATCTCATGAAATCTCCAATATAATTATCAAAAACTTTATTTAGAATTATCACAAAACAGAAATGATTAAAAACAAAGACCTGGGAGGTGGGAGACCATATAGGAGGACAAGGTATATGTTACCAAGTAAAGTGCAAGTGCAAGCATCAGATAATTGTCCAGTACCTCATGTGCAGCATGGTTACATAGAAAACACAATAAAGTGCAAACATAAACATGTACCAATAAGCTGTATATGATAAGTGCTAGACAAAATATATGCAGATGCACATAAACAAAGTTACCAAGGGATCAAGGACCCAAATCCACAGGCCTCCCACCTCATACTCCAACGCCGTTTCGCCACCCGCTTCCTCAGGGAGTGAGGTGGCGAAACTTGCACTTTACTTGGTAACATATACCTTGTCCTCCTATATGGTCTTCCACCTCCCATGTCTTTGTTTTTAATCATTTCTGTTTTGTGATAATTCTAAATAAAGGATGGGAGGATGGGAGGAGGATGAGAGGAGGATGGGAGGAGGATGAGAGGAGGATGAGAGGAGGATGGGAGGAGGATGAGAGGAGGATGAGAGGAGGATGAGAGGGGGATGAGAGGAGGATGATGGGAGGAGGATGAGAGGAGGATGAGAGAAGGATGAGAGGAGGATGAGAGGAGGATGGGAGGAGGATGAGAGGAGGATGGCGGGAGGATGGGGGGAGGATGAGAGGAGGATGAGAGGGGGATGAGAGGAGGATAAGAGGGGGATGAGAGGAGGATGATGGGAGGAGGATGAGAGAAGGATGAGAGGAGGATGAGAGGAGGATGGGAGGAGGATGAGAGGAGGATGGCGGGAGGATGGGGGGAGGATGAGAGAAGGATGAGAGGAGGATGGGAGGAGGATGGGAGGAGAATGGGAGGATGATGGGAGGATGATGGGAGGAGGATGGGAGGAGGATGTGAGGAGGATGGGAGGAGGATGGGGGAAGGATGAGGGGAGGATGGTAGGAGGATGGTAGGAGGATGGGAGGAGGACGGGAGGAGGATGAGTTCAGGTTCATCTCCATAGAGGATAGAAGGCCTTGTTAGTCTAAGTAAAGGTGCTGAGGAGTGAGCAGACAAGGACCCCGGGTCTACTGCCCAGGGGCCGCCGGGCAGGTGAATCCCAGTTGGGTTACTCTAAGAATTACTGTTACTGACTGACAAACATTTTATGTGAATCCCTTTAAGAATGAGCGGTAGACGCTGGAGATGCAGATGTCACTTGCCCCATATTATGGCAAAAGGACTATGATCCCCATGGATCTCCTCTACACACAGAAAGTGGGGAAAGCAGCCAGGAATCCACAAGGTAATGAGCAGAGGAAGCTCCCATCAGTTCTGATCCGTGTGTGTGAGTGTGTTTGGGGGGGGGGCTGCTGCCCCCCCAACCCTTCTGCTCCCCCATCCCTTCAACCCTGCTGCCCCCCCAAACCTTCTGCTCCCCCAACCCTGCTGCCCTCCCAACCCTGCTGCCCCCCCCAACCCTTCTGCTCCCCCACCCCTTCAACCCTGCTGCCCCCCCAAACCTTCTGCTCCCCCAACCCTGCTGCCCTCCCAACCCTGCTGCCCCCCCAACCCTTCTGCTCCCCCACCCCTTCAACCCTGCTGCCCCCCCAACCCTTCTGCTCCCCCACCCCCTCAACCCTGCTGCCTCCCCAACCCTTCTGCTCCCCCACCCCCTCAACCCTGCTGCCCTCCCAACCCTGCTACCTCCCCCAACCCTGCTGCCCTCCCAACCCTGCTGCTTCCCCAGTCCTCCTGCTCCCCCACCCCCTCAACCCTGCTGCCCTCCCAACCCTGCTACCTCCCCCAACCCTGCTGCCCTCCCAACCCTGCTGCTTCCCCAGTCCTCCTGCTCCCCCACCCCCTCAACCCTGCTGCCCCCCCAAACCTGCTGCCCCCCAACCCTGCTGCCCCCCACCCCTTCTGCTCCCCCACCCCCTCAACCCTGCTGCCCTCCCAACCCTGATGCCCCCCATAGTCTTGCTGCTCCCCCAGCCCTACTGCTTCCTTGGATGGTGCTCAGTAAAGCGTCTATTCCACACACTATATACAGAATATATAAGGAACAGCTCTCACCCATATACAGCAATATCCCTCTTTATTAAAACCCGCTCCTGGATACAACAGGCGACCAATAAAGAAGAATATTACTTCACACGGGAGGGGGAGGGGGAGGGGGGGGGCTGCCATGGTGTCATATGGAGGGGGAAGAATAATTCAGTTTATTAGATGATGTACTATATAGAGATGTACTATATAGAGATAGAAGAACAATCGATCTATCTCCTATCTATCTATCTATCTATCTATCTATCTATCTATCTATCTATCTATCTCCTATCTATCTATCTATCTATCTATCTATCTATCTATCTCCTATCTATCTATCTCCTATCTATCTCCTATCTATCTATCTATCTATCTATCTATCTCCTATCTATCTATCTATCTATCTATCTATCTCCTATCTATCTCCTATCTATCTATCTATCTATCTATCTATCTATCTATCTCCTATCTATCTATCTCCTATCTATCTCCTATCTATCTATCTATCTATCTATCTATCTATCTATCTATCTATCTATCTATCTATCTCCTATCTATCTATCTATCTATCTATCTATCTATCTATCTATCTCCTATCTATCTATCTATCTATCTATCTATCTATCTATCTATCTCCTATCTATCTATCTATCTATCTATCTATCTATCTATCTATCTCCTATCTATCTATCTATGTATCTCCTATCTATCTCCTATCTATCTATCTATCTATCTATCTATCTATCTATCTCCTATCTATCTATCTCCTATCTATCTCCTATCTATCTATCTATCTATCTATCTATCTATCTATCTCCTATCTATCTATCTATCTATCTATCTATCTATCTATCTCCTATCTATCTATCTCCTATCTATCTATCTATCTATCTATCTATCTATCTATCTATCTATCTCCTATCTATCTATCTATCTATCTATCTATCTCCTATCTATCTATCTATCTATCTATCTATCTCCTATCTATCTATCTATCTCCTATCTATCTCCTATCTATCTATCTATGTATCTCCTATCTATCTCCTATCTATCTATCTATCTATCTATCTATCTATCTATCTATCTATCTATCTATGTATCTCCTATCTATCTCCTATCTATCTATCTATCTATCTATCTATCTATCTATCTATCTATCTCCTATCTATCTATCTATCTATCTATCTATCTCCTATCTATCTCCTATCTATCTATCTATCTATCTCCTATCTATCTATCTATCTCCTATCTATCTATCTATCTATCTATCTATCTCCTATCTATCTCCTATCTATCTATCTATCTATCTATCTATCTATCTATCTATCTATCTCCTATCTATCTATCTATCTATCTATCCATCTCCTATCTATCTCCTATCTATCTATCTATCTATCTATCTATCTATCTATCTATCTATCTATCTCCTATCTATCTATCTATCTCCTATCTATCTATCTATCTATCTATCTATCTATCTATCTATCTATCTATCTATCTCCTATCTATCTATCTATCTATCTATCTATCTATCTATCTCTTATCTATCTATCTCTCTATCTATCTCCTATCTATCTATCTATCTATCTATCTCTCTATCTATCTCCTATCTATCTATCTATCTATCTATCTATCTCCTATCTATCTATCTATCTATCTATCTATCTCCTATCTATCTATCTATCTATCTATCTATCTATCTATCTATCTATATCTCTATCTATCTCCTATCTATCTATCTATCTATCTATCTATCTATCTATCTATCTATCTATCTATCTCCTATCTCCTATCTATCTATCTATCTATCTATCTATCTCCTATCTATCTCCTATCTATCTATCTATCTATCTATCTCCTATCTATCTATCTATCTATCTATCTATCTATCTATCTATCTATCTATCTATCTATCTCCTATCTATCTATCTCCTATCTATCTCCTATCTATCTATCTATCTATCTCCTCTCTATCTCCTATCTATCTATCTATCTATCTCCTATCTATCTCCTATCTATCTATCTATATCCTATCTATCTCCTATCTATCTATCTATCTATCTATCTATCTATCTATCTATCTATCTATCTCCTATCTATCTATCTATCTATCTATCTATCTCCTATCTATCTATCTATCTATCTATCTATCTATCTATCTCCTATCTATCTATCTATCTATCTATATCTCAATCATATAGGCAGCACCCCGATATGCACGAAGGTAGGTGCCAGCAGACCGGACCGAGACCATAGGTCCAAATTAGCTATAAATCGATACTCCGCAGCACTCCAGATGAGTTGAAAAACGTGAAGTGAATTTATTGCATCACAAAAAACGAAACACAGCAACCAAGTAACAGGTGACACGACGTTTCGGCGTCCACATACGCCATTTGAAATCTATCTATCTATCTATCTATCTATCTATCTATCTATCTCCTATCTATCTCCTATCTATCTATCTATCTATCTATCTCCTATCTATCTCCTATCTATCTATCTATCTATCTATCTATCTCCTATCTATCTATCTATCTATCTATCTATCTATCTATCTATCTATCTATCTCCTATCTATCTATCTATCTATCTATCTATCTATCTATCTATCTCCTATCTATCTCCTATCTATCTATCTCCTATCTATCTATCTATCTCCTATCTATCTCCTATCTATCTATCTATCTATCTCCTATCTATCTATCTATCTATCTATCTATCTCCTATCTATCTATCTATCTATCTATCTCCTATCTATCTATCTATCTATATATCTATCTATCTATCTATCTATCTCCTATCTATCTATCTATCTATCTATCTATCTATCTATCTATCTATCTCCTATCTATCTATCTATCTCCTATCTATCTATCTCCTATCTATCTATCTATCTCCTATCTATCTCCTATCTATCTATCTATCTTTCTCCTATCTATCTATCTATCTCCTATCTATCTCCTATCTATCTATCTATCTATCTATCTACAGTATCTATATATCTCCTATGTATCTCCTATCTATCTATCTCTCTCCTATCTATCTCTCTATCTCTCTATCTCCTATCTATCTATCTATCTATCTATCTATCTATCTATCTCCTATCTATCTATCTATCTATCTATCTATCTATCTATCTATCTCCTATCTATCTCCTATCTATCTATCTATCTATCTATCTATCTATCTATCTATCTATCTATCTATCTTTACGTGTTACATCTCACAGCAGAGTTTACACTGCCCAGCACTGCTCTGTAATGTCCTCCATGCTGCTGCATCTCAGGGTGACCTCTACAGATATAAGTGTTACATCTACCAGCAGCGCTCCATACACAGCTTCAACTGCCCAGCACTGCTCTGTAATGTCCTCCATGCTGCTGCTTTTAAGGGTGACCTCTACAGCTATACACGTTATATCTCACTTCAGTGCTATTATATCTGTTATATATTATATTGTACATGCTTATAAAATCATTGCTGTAACGGTTGTTTCTCTGCTCGTCCTTGAATCCAAGATATTGAGATTTCAGCTGAATGTGAAATGCGTAGACGTCCAAATTAGCGGCAGCATGACTCCTCTTCTATCCGGCATCAGCCGACCCGGCTCAGATATCACTGCCTGAAATGTCTAATAACGTCTCAGAGGAATGATATAAAAGGAAAGGTAGTAAGAGAGTGTCAATCTACCCATCTGTCTGACAGAAATAACGCCATGCAGCGCTAAAATAATGCCGCCAAACCCTGTTTACACTACGCATGATGGTCCCAGCGCGGGCTCAGGAATCCGGAGGATGCATAATGTGAGAGTCCCCGGATCATGGCCGCCCCCCGGCCAAAGACTCTCTAATCTGCGGAGGATGGAGATATATCCAGCATGGAAGCTGCAGCAATATCTGCTCATCTCTCCTCCTGCATGTACAGTACAGTACGCCTCAGGATGACGCCTCTATATACAGGGGGTGACGGGTCAGGGGGTGACGGGTCTATATATACAGGGGGTGACGGGTCTATATACAGGGGGTGACGGGTCTATATACAGGGGGTGACGGGTCTATATACAGAGGATGACGGGTCTATATACAGGGGGTGACGGGTCTATATACAGGGGGTGACGGGTCAGGGGGTGACGGGTCTATATACAGGGGGTGACGGGTCTGTATACAGGGGGTGACGGGTCTATATACAGGGGATGACGGGTCTATATACAGGGGGTGACGGGTCAGGGGGTGACGGGTCTATATATACAGAGGATGACGGGTCTATATACAGGGGGTGATGGGTCTATATACAGGGGATGACGATTCTATATACAGGGGATGACGGGTCTATATACAGGGGGTGACGGGTCTATATATACAGGGGGTGACGGGTCTGTATACAGGGGGTGACGGGTCTATATACAGGGGGTGACGGGTCTATATACAGGGGGTGACGGGTCTATATACAGAGGATGACGGGTCTATATACAGGGGGTGACGGGTCTATATATACAGGGGGTGACGGGTCTATATACAGGGGGTGACGGGTCTATATACAGGGGGTGACGGGTCTATATACAGTGGGAGATGCCTCTATATACAGGGGATGACGGGTCTATATACAGGGGGTGACGTCTCTATATACAGGGGGTGACGGGTCTATATACAGGGGGTGACGGGTCTATATATACAGGGGGTGACGGGTCTATATACAGGGGGTGACGGGTCTATATACAGCGGGTGACGGGTCTATATACAGGGGATGACGGGTCTATATACAGGGGGTGATGGGTCTATATATACAGGGGATGACGGGTCTATATACAGGGGGTGACGGGTCTATATACAGGGGGTGACGGGTCTATATACAGTGGGAGATGCCTCTATATACAGGGGATGACGGGTCTATATACAGGGGAACACGGGTCTATATACAGGGGGTGACGGGTCTATATACAGGGGGTGACGGGTCTATATACAGGGGGTGACGGGTCTATATACAGGGGGTGATGGGTCTATATATACAGGGGATGACGGGTCTATATACAGGGGGTGACGGGTCTATATACAGGGGGTGACGGGTCTATATACAGGAGGTAATGACTCTATATACAGGGGGTGACGGGTCTATATACAGGGTGTGACGGGTCTATATACAGGGGGTGACGGGTCAGGGGGTGACGGGTCTATATACAGGGGGTGACGGGTCTATATACAGTGGGAGATGCCTCTATATACAGGGGGTGACGGGTCTATATACAGGGGGTGACGGGTCTATATACAGAGGATGACGGGTCTATATATACAGGGGATGACGGGTCTATATACAGGGGGTGACGCTTCTATATACAGTGGGAGATGCCTCTATATACAGGGGGTGACGGGTCTATATACAGGGGGTGACGGGTCTATATACAGAGGATGACGGGTCTATATACAGGGGGTGACGGGTCTATATACAGGGGATGACGCTTCTATATACAGGGGATGACGGGTCTATATACAGGGGGTGACGGGTCTATATATACAGGGGGTGACGGGTCTATATACAGGGGGTGACGGGTCTATATACAGGGGGTGACGGGTCTATATATACAGGGGATGACGTCTCTATATACAGGGGATGACGTCTCTATATACAGGGGATGACGGGTCTATATACAGGGGGTGACGGGTCTATATACAGGGGATGACGGGTCTATATACAGGGGGTGACGGGTCTATATACAGGGGGTGACGGGTCTATATATACAGGGGGTGACGGGTCTATATACAGGGGGTGACGCGTCTATATACAGGGGGTGATGGGTCTATATACAGGGGATGACGCCTCTATATACAGGGGATGACGGGTCTATATACAGGGGGTGACGGGTCTATATATACAGGGGATGATGTCTCTATATACAGGGGATGACGGGTCTATATACAGGGGATGACGGGTCTATATACAGGGGGTGACGGGTCTATATACAGGGGGTGACGGGTCTATATACAGGGGGTGACGGGTCTATATACAGGGGGTGACGGGTCTATATACAGAGGATGACGCCTCTATATACAGGGGGTGACGGGTCTATATACAGGGGGTGACGGGTCTATATACAGGGGGTGATGGGTCTATATACAGGAGGTGATGACTCTATATACAGGGGGTGACGGGTCTATATACAGGGGGTGACGGGTCTATATATACAGGAGGTGACGGGTCTATATACAGGGGATGACGGGTCTATATACAGGGGATGATGGGTCTATATACAGGGGGTGACGGGTCTATATATACAGGGGGTGACGGGTCTATATACAGGGGGTGACGGGTCTATATACAGGGGTGACGGGTCTATATACAGGGGGTGACGGGTCTATATACAGGCGGTGACGGGTCTATATACAGGGGGTGATGGGTCTATATACAGGGGGTGACGGGTCTATATACAGGGGGTGACGGGTCTATATACAGGGGGTGACGGGTCTATATACAGGAGGTGACGGGTCTATATATACAGGGGGTGACGGGTCTATATATACAGGGGATGACGGGTCTATATACAGGGGATGACGGGTCTATATATACAGGGGGTGATGGGTGTATATACAGGGGGTGACGGGTCTATATACAGGGGATGACGGGTCTATATACAGTGGGAGATGCCTCTATATACAGGGGATGACGCCTCTATATACAGGGGAACACGGGTCTATATACAGGGGAACACGGGTCTATATACAGGGGATGACGGGTCTATATACAGGGGGTGACGGGTCTATATACAGGGGGTGACGGGTCTATATACAGGGGGTGACGGGTCTATATACAGGGGGTGACGGGTCTATATACAGGGGGTGACGGGTCTATATACAGGGGGTGACGGGTCTATATACAGGGGGTGACAGGTCTATATACAGGGGTGACGGGTCTATATACAGGGGGTGACGGGTCTATATACAGGCGGTGACGGGTCTATATACAGGGGGTGACGGGTCTATATACAGGAGGTGACGGGTCTATATATACAGGGGATGACGGGTCTATATACAGGGTGTGACGGGTCTATATACAGGGGGTGACGGGTCTATATATACAGGGGATGATGGGTCTATACACAGGGGGTGACGGGTCTATATACAGGGGATGACGGGTCTATATACAGGGGGTGACGGGTCTATATACAGGGGATGACGGGTCTATATATACAGGGGGTGACGGGTCTATATACAGGGTGTGACGGGTCTATATACAGAGGGTGACGGGTCTATATACAGGGGGTGACGGGTCTATATACAGGGGGGGACGGGTCTATATACAGCGGGTGACGGGTCTATATACAGGGGGTGACGGGTCTATATATACAGGGGGTGATGGGTCTATATATACAGGGGGTGATGGGTCTATATATACAGGGGGTGACGGGTCTATATACAGGGGGTGATGGGTCTATATATACAGGGGGTGACGGGTCTATATACAGGGGATGACGGGTCTATATACAGGGGGGGACGGGTCTATATACAGCGGGTGACGGGTCTATATACAGGGGGTGACGGGTCTATATACAGGGGATGACGGGTCTATATATACAGGGGGTGATGGGTCTATATATACAGGGGGTGACGGGTCTATATACAGGGGATGATGGGTCTATACACAGGGGGTGACGGGTCTATATATACAGGGGGTGATGGGTCTATATATACAGGGGGTGATGGGTCTATATATACAGGGGGTGAAGGGTCTATATACAGGGGATGATGGGTCTATACACAGGGGGTGACGGGTCTATATACAC
>NC_091461.1:125603364-125748364 GCF_027789765.1 Dendropsophus ebraccatus | reverse complement strand
CTAGGATGAGAGGAAGACCGGATCCATTTACATCTAATGAGGAGTCTTCTGGCCGGATCCATCTGCATACATCTGATCAGGTATCTCTGGCCGGATCCATCTGCATACATCTGATCAGGTATCTCTGGCCGGATCCATCTGCTTACATCTGATCAGGTATCTCTGACCGGATCCATCTGCATAGATTTGATCAGGTATCTCTGACCGGATCCATCTGCATACATCTGATCAGGTATCTCTGACCGGATCCATCTGCATACATCTGATGAGGAGTCTTCTGGCTGGATCCATCTGCATACATCTGATCAGGTATCTCTGACCGGATCCATCTGCATACATCTGATGAGGAGTCTTTGGCCGGATCCATCTGCATACATCTGATGAGTAGTCTTCTGGCCGGATCCATCTGCATACATCTGATCAGGTATCTCTGACCGGATCCATCTGCATACATCTGATGAGGAGTCTTCAGGCCGGATCCATCTGCATACATCTGATGAGGAGTCTCTGGCCGGATCCATCTGCATACATCTGATCAGGTATCTCTGGCCGGATCCATCTGCATACATCTGATCAGGTATCTCTGACCGGATCCATCTGCATACATCTGATGAGTAGTCTTCTGGCCGGATCCATCTGCATACATATAATGAGGAATCTTCTGGCCGGATCCATCTGCATACATCTGATGAGGAGTCTTTCGCCGGATCCATCTGCTTACATCTGATGAGGAATCTTCAGGCCCAGGACCGGATCCATCTGCATACATCTGATGCAGAGTCTTTTGTCCGGATCCATCTCCTTACATCTGATGAGGAGTCTTTGGCCGGATCCATCTGCATACATCTGATCAGGTATCTCTGGCCGGATCCATCTGCATACATCTGATGAGGAGTCTCTGGCCGGATCCATCTGCATACATCTGATCAGGTATCTCTGGCCGGATCCATCTGCATACATCTGATCAGGTATCTCTGGCCGGATCCATCTGCATACATCTGATGAGGAGTCTCTGGCCGGATCCATCTGCATACATCTGATCAGGTATCTTTGGCCGGATCCATCTGCTTACATCTGATGAGGAATCTTCTGGCCGGATCCATCTGCATACATCTGATCAGGTATCTCTGGCCGGATCCATCTGCATACATCTGATGAGGAGTCTTCTGGCCGGATCCATCTGCATACATCTGATGAGGAGTCTTCTGGCCGGATCCATCTGCATACATCTGATGAGGAGTCTTCTGGCCGGATCCATCTGCATACATCTGATGCAGAGTCTTTTGTCCGGATCCATCTCCATACATCTGATCAGGTATCTCTGGCCGGATCCATCTGCATACATCTAATCAGGTATCTCTGGCCGGATCCATCTGCATACATCTAATCAGGTATCTCTGGCCGGATCCATCTGCATACATCTGATGAGGAGTCTTTGGCCGGATCCATCTGCATACATCTGATGAGGAGTCTTTGGCCGGATCCATCTGCATACATCTGATGAGGAATCTTCTGGCCGGATCCATCTGCTTACATCTGATGAGGAGTCTTTGGCCGGATCCATCTGCTTACATCTGATCAGGTATCTCTGGCCGGATCCATCTGCATACATCTGATCTGGTATCTCTGGCCGTATCCATCTGCATACATCTGATCTGGTATCTCTGGCTGGATCCATCTGCATACATCTGATGAGGAGTCTCTGGCCGGATCCATCTGCATACATCTGATCAGGTATCTTTGGCCGGATCCATCTGCATACATCTGATCTGGTATCTCTGGCCGGATCCATCTGCTTACATCTGATGAGGAGTCTTCAGGCCCAGGACCGGATCCATCTGCTTACATCTGATCAGGTATCTCTGGCCGGATCCATCTGCATACATCTGATGAGGAGTCTTTGGCCGGATCCATCTGCTTACATCTGATGAGGAGTCTTTGGCCTTCCCCGTGTAGTGAACGTTGTGCGGTGTCTATACGTCCTCGCACCCGTCCTATCACATCCCGCTTGGCATCTGACCCGCTGGTCCGGCTGATTTATAATTCATCCGCTAATGTTTTTGGTCTTTGATGCTTTGGATTTATCTCATAGGTTTTGAATATTTATGCCGTCCGACCTTGTGAATTTCCAGTTTTACAAAAACCTTTTATATTTTGCTTTAATTATAGTTTCGCTAATTTATGGCGCTTTTTACTTCAGCTGCAGATTAGAGAAACGATTTGATGTGATATTTACGGACAGATCTTACTGAAATACAGAATATGGGCTGTAATAACTGGGGAACATTCCTAGTGCTGGAAAATACGTCAACGTGTCGCTTATCACGGCCGGCTGAGCTTCATCGAGCCGGTAATGAGACGCCTGGGCTAGGATCCGCAATGGCTGTAGACGCTACCTTCACTATACGCAGGCTACCTCACCTCTCTTCACCGCTCAGAAATCTTCCCTAACTTGTCAAGGAGAAAACCTAATGGTCGGAGTGCCCAAAACTGACACCACTTTGGCATCAGATCCACAATCGAGTTCATATTCCATGGTGTCCCCGTACGGTTCTATCAAGCTTAGACCTAGACGATGCCTATTCCACACCTTACTGTAGCTTTATACATTTTAATGGCCACCTGATATATAGAATTTTTGCTCTGGATGAAGGAGAATACAGCAATGCCTCTGCCTGTAGCGGAGTGCAGTACAGTGCAGGGTCACATGCCAAGGGGAGAGTGTGGGGAAAGGAGGGGTTAATGGAAGGATCTGGGTGGTGTAGGGGGATGACAAGAACGTGGGCAGTGGTATTTAAGGAGCTGAGCAGGGAGAGGAGTTGCCCACATGCCCACCCTAATTTTCTGGTAATATTGTCATGGCGGCGGGGTGGGAGGGGGATTGGAAGCACCCCGGGTCATCTCTAGATCATTTGGGCAGCCCATAGAGGAAAGTGGGGGTCTGCTGCCTTCTATTCCACGGGGCGAGGGCAGCAGATCGCCGCTATATGGATCGTTCGTCTTTCAACATTGTTCATGTTGGCTGATTGTTGCCTTCTATTACAAATACAGCCAATAATCGTTCCGTGTAATAGGGCCTTTAGTCAAGTGTCGACATTGTATAATATACAGAAAAGAAGATGGGTGCTCTCAGTATACAGGATGTCCAGATATAGTCCCCACCACGTCGGGGACAGATACACAGTCCAGGCGAAGGATTTCAGCATTCAGCTCTATGTCTACTTATGGAATTGGAGCTTTGCATCAGATAAACTGAGCTCCAGCCGCTATAAACGATACAGTGACTCCGCGCGGCCCATAGAGATTAACAAAACAAATTGCATTTAATGATGGACATTTGCTTTATATTCTGAAACTCCTGAAACAAAGCTGAGTGGCCCAATGTGCTGACAATCCGTCTATGAGGAGCCTGGGCTTCCAGCTCTTGTACATTACGGCTGATTTCTGTTATTCGGCTGCGGGTACACGTTTAGCCTGAGGGAGGAATAGCCAATCCCAGAGAGATTCTCCATCTGCTTCTACATAGACTTAGGGGCGCTTCAGATTTGGTTGGTGGCACAATGCGGCATTGTGCAGGATTTACGGATATTAAACAAAATCTAAGTTCATTCACCTTCTTCTAAAGCCGCGAATCGATGGCTGAGCGCCTGGAACACGAGTTACGTAACTCAACCTACGACGACTGCAACAATGTAATGAGCGGCATTCTTATCTCAGCATGAAGCCATCGATGTATCGAGCCGGCTGGCCTGCTGCGGTGGCCCAGACTGTGCTTCTAGTGCAGAGTATACAGAGATGCCACCATGGGGGAACAGGAATCTCCCCTCCATCTCAGCTGTTGGCTCACTAAATCCTGTGCCTGGTAGAAAACGTGGGGATTCACTGCCAACAGGGCCCCCCAAAAAAATCGGGATAAAGGATTCAATACTGGGAAAAAAACTGCAGTTATGCTGCTTCCTGTCAACCGTTTCCTGCTCGGAGAGACTGCAGCGATGGTATTCATCATACTATGTGTGCCCTATCTGCCTCCACAATCCCCCGACCTGAGCTCAGCGGCTTTAGGACGAGTCGGAATAAAGGAGAAGCAGCAACAAGTGCATCACAGGATAAAACATTGCAGGTGACAACTCACTCTTCTACCTCACAGAATGCAAAGAGGCTACAAGGCTGTCATCAAACCAATGGAGGGCAGGGCTCCGGGGCATGGGGGCATCTCGGAGAAACCAAGAATACAATACAAAACAGTTTTTGTTTAACACCTTTTTTGTTTCCATATGTATTTCAAAGGAGTGTGGCTATGCAGAAAGGGGGTGTGTCTATGCTGAAGGGGTGTGGCTATGCAGAAAGGGGGGTGTCTACGCAGAAAGAGGTGTGGCTATGCAGAAAGGGGTGTGGCTATGCAGAAAGATGTGGCTATGCAGAAAGGGGTGTGTCTATGCAGAAAGGGACGTGTCTATGCTGAAGGGGTGTGGCTATGCAGAAAGATGTGGCTATGCAGATAGGGGTGTGTCTATGCTGAAGGGGTGTGGCTATGCAGAAAGATGTGGCTATGCAGAAAGGGGGGTGTCTACGCAGAAAGAGGTGTGGCTATGCAGAAAGGGGTGTGTCTATGCTGAAGGGGTGTGGCTATGCAGAAAGATGTGGCTATGCAGATAGGGGTGTGTCTATGCTGAAGGGGTGTGTCTATGCAGAAAGGGTGTGATTATGTAGAAAGGGGAGTGGCTGTGCAGAAAGGCGAGTGACCTAAGCTGTAAAACTGCTCAGAGAAATGCCCCAAAATAAGGCTCAAAATTCTAGAACACGTAAAGCAAACGAATAGTCTACTTAGAGCCAGTCATCAGCATCTGCACAAGAAAGTTTTAGTACATCTGACCATAATGCCTGTTGCACTGGGAATAGTGTAAAGGTCAGCAGCACCATTAGGCATGCACAGATCCCATGTCCCTGCACCACGTGATACATGTCCCTGCACCTGAAATAGGAGACATGTCCCTGTACCTCAGATGTAAGACATGATCCTGCACCATGTGATACATGTCCCTGCACCTGAAATGTGAGACATGTTCCTGCACCATGTGATACATGTCCCTGCACCTGAGATAGGAGACATGTCCCTGTACCTGAGATGTAAGACATGATCCTGCACCATGTGATACATGTCCCTGCACCTGAGATAGGAGACATGTCCCTGTACCTCAGATGTAAGACATGATCCTGCACCATGTGATACATGTCCCTGCACCTGAAATGTGAGACATGATCCTGCACCATGTGATACATGTCCCTGCACCTGAGATAAGACAAAGGCCAAAAATTCTGTAACGCCACAGAAAAGAATCTAAGGGCCCTATTCCACCGGACGATTATCGTTAGCATAATTGTTAACGATTAACGATCTCAAACGACCGCTATTGCGAAAGACCTGAAAACGTTCACTCATTTCCATGGAACGATAATCGTTACTTATGATCGTAATTGCGATCGTTTCTTCTTCCGTATTTATTCGCTATTGCGTTCGTATCTATTGCGAACGACCGAACGATGTCTTATTCAATGCGAACGATTTGCGAACGAGCAACGATAAAAATAGGTCCAGGTCTTATAAAGCGATCAACGATTTCTCATTCGGTCGTTAATCGTTAACTGCATTTCAACCGAACGATTATCGTTTAGATTCGAACGATTTAACGATAATCTGAACGATAATCGTCCGGTGGAATAGGGCCCTTACTGATATTGGACTGTGCAGAGAGCACCTAAAACACCTTCATTTTTCCCCCAATAGAATAGAGGAAGAGGAAGATGCATTTTTTCTTGGTGCAAACAGTAACCAGTGAGAAGGTTTCTTCCTGAAGCAACATGCACTGCTGCCACCTATTCACCTGGACGCTTTCTGGCCCTCTCACTTTCAGACACTCTCACTTTCTGGCACTCTCACAAGTACAGCTCTTCTTCTAGAGAGATGTATGTACAGTACTTCCTCGCTGCCAACCAGCCCAGACCATGATTATCATGCACAGCGATGCTTCCCCATCATCACGGGTTGCTGTGCTTGCAGTAAACATGGTGCGTCTTCTATACCATGGGACACGGATTTGCGCTTGCTCTCCAGGCAAAAATTACCAGCTCTACCCCGGCCTCCATGTTTTGAGTCAATGTCTATGCATTATTTATATGCATCAGTTATCTTATAGAATTCTCGGCATTCTTGAATTTTTATTGGGTACTTTGTGTGAGAGAGAAGATGATTCCGCATTACATCGGCAGCTTTTTTCTCGGGTGCATTTTAGCGACTCTTCAATGACTCCCACCTATATCTGAAGACTAGTGAGGATCCCATAAGAGTAGAGATGCATTATGCAAATAATAATGTCACCTTTTCAGGGAGTCTGTTTGATCGACATAGATCAGAGCTTTCCTTCCCTTCCTGCGCTCATTTATGCAGATATTTTTGTAGTAATCCTGGTTTTATCTTTGTATAAGGCTAGCACTCGCTCCATCAGGTGAACCCTTCATTAAAGTGCTGGAGAAGTATCACAGGCCTGAACATATCAGCCGTATTATCGGATATTATAAGGAGGGAACGCGTCACAATATCAATGCAGTAAAGTCACCCCCCACCATAATGAGCCGAGCTGATTAACCGATCTGTACATGGGACGAGAGCCGAGCCGATTAACCGATCTGTATATGGGACGAGAGCCGAGCCGATTAACCGATCTGTATATGGGACGAGAGCCGAGCCGATTAACCGATCTGTATATGGGACGAGAGCCGAGCCGATTAACCGATCTGTATATAGGACGAGAGCCGAGCGGATTAACCGATCTGTATATGGGACGAGAGCCGATTAACCGATCTGTATATGGGACGAGAGCCGATTAACCGATCTGTATATGGGACGAGAGCCGAGCCGATTAACCGATCTGTATATGGGACGAGAGCTGAGCCGATTAACCGATCTGTATATGGGACGAGAGCCGATTAACCGATCTGTATATGGGACGAGAGCCGATTAACCGATCTGTATATGGGACGAGAGCCGATTAACCGATCTGTATATGGGACGAGAGCCGAGCAGATTAACCGATCTGTACATGGGACGAGAGCCGAGCAGATTAACCGATCTGTACATGGGACGAGAGCCGAGCAGATTAACCGATCTGTACATGGGACGAGAGCCGAGCCGATTAACCGATCTGTATATGGGACGAGAGCCGATTAACCGATCTGTATATGGGACGAGAGCCGATTAACCGATCTGTATATGGGACGAGAGCCGAGCAGATTAACCGATCTGTATATGGGACGAGAGCCGAGCAGATTAACCGATCTGTACATAGTTACCAACCATTTGGATGACACAAACCGGACATCTACAAAACAGGTACCAATATCACACCTGTGTGCTGGACTAGCACTGGCATCACGACAATCAACATCAGTAGCCGTACACCACAGAACTGGCACTACTGGCTGAGTACCACAGGGGGCGAGTGCTGAGCTGCCAGGTACATGGCAGGGTGTAATAGTGCTGAGCTGCCAGGTACATGGCGGGGTGTAATAGTGCTGAGCTGACAGGTACATGGCGGGGTGTAATAGCGCTGAGCTGCCAGGTACATGGCGGGGTGTAATAGAGCTGAGCTGCCAGGAATATGGCGGGGTGTAATAGAGCTGAGCTGCCAGGAATATGGCGGGGTGTAATAGCGCTGAGCTGACAGGAATATGGCGGGGTGTAATAGTGCTGAGCTGCCAGGAGTATGGCGGGGTGTAATAGTGCTGAGCTGACAGGAATATGGCGGGGTGTAATAGTGCTGAGCTGACAGGAATATGGCGGGGTGTAATAGTGCTGAGCTGACAGGTACATGGCGGGGTGTAATAGTGCTGAGCTGCCAGGAGTATGGCGGGGTGTAATAGAGCTGAGCTGCCAGGAATATGGCGGGGTGTAATAGCGCTGAGCTGCCAGGAGTATGGCGGGGTGTAATAGTGCTGAGCTGCCAGGAATATGGCGGGGTGTAATAGCGCTGAGCTGCCAGGAGTATGTCGGGGTGTAATAGCGCTGAGCTGCCAGGAATATGGCGGGGTGTAATAGTGCTGAGCTGCCAGGAGTATGGCGGGGTGTAATAGTGCTGAGCTGCCAGGAATATGGCGGGGTGTAATAGTGCTGAGCTGCCAGGAATATGGCGGGGTGTAATAGTGCTGAGCTGCCAGGAATATGGCGGGGTGTAATAGCGCTGAGCTGCCAGGAATATGGCGGGGTGTAATAGTGCTGAGCTGACAGGTACATGGCGGGGTGTAATAGCGCTGAGCTGCCAGGAATATGGCGGGGTGTAATAGCGCTGAGCTGCCAGGAATATGGCGGGGTGTAATAGCGCTGAGCTGCCAGGAGTATGGCGGGGTGTAATAGCGCTGAGCTGCCAGGAGTATGGCGGGGTGTAATAGCGCTGAGCTGCCAGGAGTATGGCGGGGTGTAATAGCGCTGAGCTGCCAGGAGTATGGCGGGGTGTAATAGTGCTGAGCTGCCAGGAGTATGGCGGGGTGTAATAGCGCCTTTACTCCCGCTGCATTCGTCTTCCGGTGCTCCCCTCACTTATTCTTCATGCTGTCCTATTTACCTGCTTCTTTGTCTCCTGCGGACCCCTCCTCCTCCCAGCATGCCTTCCTTTCATGTCTTTACTGGAGAAATCAAAACAGATTTAAAAAAAAATAGCCCTAAAGAAAAGCCGATTTTTGACGAGCATGTTGATGTGGAAACAATCCCCGGGATATTTATCAGATCTTTAAAAATGATAAAAAGGTTTAAAAAATGAAGAAAAAAAAATGTCAGTGCTGACAGCTCCATATGGAAACATATACGGTAATTATGGAGAAGGAACCATGACGGGGAACGAGCCCAGAGGACTAGAACAACCTGCGTCTAAGGGAGTCCATAAGAAGATGCCGCCATGTGAGGGGTCGGTCTATAGAACCGATGGACTGACGGGATGTGTAATAGCTGCAGATACGGACACTATATACACCCACTATATACACCAACTCCTACCGCTACAGCTGTCCTGCAACCCTAACCCTGTTCCATACCCTACAATGTATACCCTGAGGAAGGGAAAGCATTCCCGAAACACGTAATACCTGTCTGCATCACTTTACAATACATTTTTACATCCTGGACTCTTCCCACTGTCATTTCGGGCAGTGCTGGAACCTTTCAATACGGACAATTGGCATTTGGCCATTTACAGAAGACACCTGACCCAGGTACCCCGCACCTCAGGGTGATACACATAAAGCCCAAGGGGCAAAAAGATCAGCACTCAATCTGCACCCAGTCTACTATATACACCTACAGGGGTGGCTCCAATTTTACGTGGGAGACCCCTTCATGGTGTCTATGTTCCCAGAGTAATTAAAAAAAATAAAAAAAACTGAAAAAACCTTTATCGTATATTCAGAGGCGCCATACTATGAGGCCACAGGCATGCCGCCATATGCACTGTGGTATAGAAATGCTGGAGCAATGGCCTCTGCTACTGACATCCGCTACTATCTGCCCCATTGGGTGGTCTTTGTGTGCCGCCAAATGCACTGTGGTATACAGATGCTAGAGCAATGACCTCTGCTACTGACATCCGCTACTATCTGACCCATTGGGTGGTCTTTGTGTGCCGCCATATGCACTGTGGTATACAGATGCTGGAGCAATGACCTCTGCTACTGACATCTGCTACTCTCTGTTCCATTGGGTGGTCTTTGTGTGCCACCATATGGCACCATGCTCTGTGGTACAGAGATGCTAGAGCAATGACCTCTGAAAGACACCCAATACTATCTGTCCCATTGGGTGGTCTTTGTGTGCCGCCATATGGCACCATGCTCTGTGGTACAGAGATGCTAGAGCAATGACCTCTGAAAGACACCCAATACTATCTGTCCCATTGGGTGGTCTTTGTGTGCCACCATATGGCACCATGCTCTGTGGTACAGAGATGCTGGAGCAATGACCTCTGCTACTGACATCCGCTACTATCTGCCCCATTGGGTGGTCTTTGTGTGCCACCATATGGCACCATGCTCTGTGGTACAGAGATGCTGGAGCAATGACCTCTGCTACTGACATCCGCTACTATCTGCCCCATTGGGTGGTCTTTGTGTGCCGCCATATAACATCAGAGGTGTAAGGGCCCGATGCTGTCTACTGGTGCCCCTTGATGGTTGTGCGTTATATGGCGCTGTATTGGCCACGTGGGCGCCTCATCATCTCGGAGAAGGAGAAGGCGTCAGTTGTGGGAAGCCTTTGGTGTTTGCAGACTATAAGCGATGTCGCTGTGCGGTGAGAGGACACCATGTAGAATGATATTCCGGCTGCAGCGTGAGAAGGTATCTCGGCTAATACCCAATATCTCTATAGGATTGTCACCACAAGAGTTCATCTCCTTTCAATGTGCCTGCAGCCTATTGTTGAGTGTTCCTGTAGAGATAGAGGAGTAAACACGGCGAGTTCTATAAACCCTGACCTGAAGATGAATCGTGAATATCTCATTATTGGCACAATATCTTCCAGCGTCTCTTCCGCAGGCGGGGAGGCTCCATATCACCGGCCGCTTCTCACCTTTGCATTTATTAGTGGAATTTACCAGCTTTTCTGCCGCTCGGAGGGACGGTTGGATGAGAGAGCGAGTGTGCAGGATACGGCTGTTTGTAAATGGATAATAATAGAAACTAAAATCTCATTAAAACATAAAAAAAACAAGGGAGAAAAAGAAATAAATAAGCAGCGATTGTGACTCCGCGGGTTGCGCTCTTTTCTGCGCCGTATTAAGCGTTTGTGTCGCTCTGGGCACATTAGGCTGGATGGTCAGAAATGCCGGGACACAAAGCATCCTCACTTAATACCATCCACCTCTGTGCACACGGCCATGTAACCGACCAATGACTGGCCGCCGCACATCATGCCAGGGACCGGGGGACCGTCGGCACACAACGCACAGGAAAGGTCAGCATATGGTAATGTCTATGCAGCTGCATTTGTTGAAGGTTGGAAAACCTCTTTTAACCTCTTTTACAGCGAGAAATGTTGCAATGTAAACACGTGTAATAGACCGAGCAGGTTACATAGATGAATAGTAAAGAGGCCATCCATAACCAGTCTATAGGGCCCATAACCAGCCAGTTAGATCTCATCATTAGCAGAAATGGTGCAAAAGAAGCAATCCAATGGCAGAAACTGCTGTCTCAGACCAACTTGTTTCGCAGGCAGCTTCCTCAGGGGAATCTGTACATGGTGCATTACTCTTCTTATGATTGGTGTGGCAGTGTAAGCAATATATGGACATAGAGAAAAAGAGCTGCTGCACCTCACACCTATGGCTGACACTAATGCCAGGATGTTTGTATATAATTTCAAACCATATTGCTTGATGTACCGCGTGAAGGTCTGTGCAAACATGGTAAGTGCCTCCTAGTTCTCTCATTCTACCTCCATTGCAGTGGTGCGCAGTAAGACCTTGTTCACATTTGTGTTGCTTGGTGGCCGCTTTCTTCGTCTGGGTTTGGGGGGGGGGGGGGCCCTGAGGTTTGGTTCTGTGACAGTGGGGTTGCAGGGCCATTCTATAGCCTCCCTTCCCTGCTTGTGTTTGCTTTGCAAGGTTGGCGGTCGCTGTGTGATGTGTGATCAGCCATAGGTGTGATGTGCAGCAGCTCTTTTCTTTTCATGTCCGTATACAATATATGTTTAGACGTTGCTGTTTTAGTGATTGTTCTGTTATTTGTTCATATTGTCAGGGTTACAAAGAGATTCCAGATGTGATGACCCCTGACCTCTACTTCCTACTTTATTCTTAAAAGATGGCACTGATCACACATGGGGAGATGCCCGGCACTGATCACACATGGGGAGATGCCGGCACTGATCACACATCTGGAGATGCCGGCACTGATCACACATCAGGAGATGCCGGCACTGATCACACATCTGGAGATGCCCGGCACTGATCACACATGGGGAGATGCCCGGCACTGATCACACATGGGGAGATGCCCGGCACTGATCACACATCAGGAGATGTCGGCACTGATCACACATCTGGAGATGCCCGGCACTGATCACACATGGGGAGATGCCCGGCACTGATCACACATGGGGAGATGCCCGGCACTGATCACACATGGGGAGATGCCCGGCACTGATCACACATCAGGAGATGTCGGCACTGATCACACATCTGGAGATGCCCGGCACTGATCACACATGGGGAGATGCCCGGCACTGATCACACATGGGGAGATGCCCGGCACTGATCACACATGGGGAGATGCCCGGCACTGATCACACATCAGGAGATGTCGGCACTGATCACACATCTGGAGATGCCCGGCACTGATCACACATGGGGAGATGCCCGGCACTGATCACACATGGGGAGATGCCCGGCACTGATCACACATCAGGAGATGCCCGGCACTGATCACACATGGGGAGATGCCGGCACTGATCACACATGGGGAGATGCCGGCACTGATCACACATCAGGAGATGCCGGCACTGATCACACATCAGGAGATGCCAGCACTGATCACACATCAGGAGATGCCGGCACTGATTACACATCAGAAAAATGACCGGCACTGATCACACATCAGGAGATACCGGCACTGATCACACATCAGGAGATGCCGGCACTGATCACATATCAGGAGATGCCGGCACTGATCACACATCAGGAGATGCCGGCACTGATCACACATCAGGAGATGCCGGCACTGATCACACATCAGGAGATGTCCGGCACTGATCACACATCAGGAGATGCCGGCACTGATCACATATCGGAAAAATGACCAGCACTGATCATACGGAGCAGCAGGGACCAGGAGCCATATTTCTTTTTTTGTTCGTCGTCCTTGTTTACTTTGTTTAATTATTTGTCTTTTTTATTAGTCCCGTAAGGAGACTTTCACTTACAACTACGTCTCTGAAACCATAATATACTGCTATATATTTATATGACAGCCCATAAATCCTGTGCATATAATATGCATGCACATCTGTCAGGCCAGTCACAGGGTATGTGAGCGGATACACCGCCGCCGCTGCTGGTCGCTGACTATAGAGTGGGCTCTAGTGTGTAATGTGGTCTCCTGACTATATCAGCGTTAGGACAAAATAGTCAGGATTTTGCACTGCAGTTCCTTCTTTTTTATGTTTTTAATGTTTGGTTCAAATAAAATAAAATATTTTTACTGGGGAGATTGTGTGTCCAGCAATTTTTGGAACTACGGTTTCATATGCATGTACAGTATATATGCAACTGGATACCATATACACAGGGTACTGCATGTGTTATCTATATAATGGTGTCACTGAGCTCCTGTCTGTGAAGATAACGGCCTGTAAGAGTGAGCAATATGGAGAGTACTGAGAGAGATGGAGGACATGCAAAGCAGTCTGTGAGTAAGGGGGGCATGGAGTACAGTCTGTATAACAGGGGGGCGTGGAGTGCAGTCTGTATAACAGGGGGGCGTGGAGTGCAGTCTGTATAACAGGGGGGCGTGGAGTGCAGTCTGTATAACAGGGGGGCGTGGAGTGCAGTCTGTATAACAGGGGGGGCGTGGAGTACAGTCTGTATAACAGGGGGGCATGGAGTGCAGTCTGTATAACAGGGGGGCGTGGAGTGCAGTTTGTATAACAGGGGGGCGTGGAGTGCAGTCTGTATAACAGGGGGGCGTGGAGTGCAGTCTGTATAACAGAGGGGCGTGGAGTGCAGTCTGTATAACAGGGGGGCGTGGAGTGCAGTCTGTATAACAGGGGGGCAAGGAGTACAGTCTGTATAACAGGGGGGCGTGGAGTGCAGTCTGTGAGTAAGGGGGGCGTGGAGTGCAGTCTGTGAGTAAGGGGGGCAAGGAGTACAGTCTGTATAACAGGGGGGCGTGGAGTGCAGTCTGTATAACAGAGGGGCGTGGAGTGCAGTCTGTATAACAGGGGGGGCGTGGAGTGCAGTCTGTATAACAGGGGGGCGTGGAGTGCAGTCTGTATAACAGGGGGGCGTGGAGTGCAGTCTGTATAACAGGGGGGCGTGGAGTGCAGTCTGTATAACAGGGGGGCGTGGAGTGCAGTCTGTATAACAGGGGGGCGTGGAGTGCAGTCTGTATAACAGGGGGGCGTGGAGTGCAGTCTGTATAACAGGGGGGCGTGGAGTGCAGTCTGTATAACAGGGGGGCGTGGAGTGCAGTCTGTATAACAGGGGGGGCGTGGAGTGCAGTCTGTATAACAGGGGGGGCGTGGAGTGCAGTCTGTATAACAGGGGGCGTGGAGTGCAGTCTGTATAACAGGGGAGGTAACCAGTGTAAGTAATCACATGACCTCCAACAGATAGCACAATAATATATATATATATATATATATATATATATACACACACACATACATACACAGGCACACAATATACTATATGTAGAATCCTTTCAGGCTTCTAACCTCGCACAATCCTGAAGGATCTTAAGACACTAAATTACAAAACAATTCTTAATTATATTTCCAAAAAGTAAAGTCTCATAAATCAAAGTAAAAAGAAGCACAGTCCATCCGCCGCCTCTCAGGACATCTATACACGGCTGCTAAGACTTCAGGTCTCCAGGGGACCTTGTTACTGACCTGGTGGAGCCGACTCCTCCGGACGGACGTTACTCCTCCCATCACAAAACAATCACCAAATTCTGGGAAATCCTTGGTTTGTGGGATTTTCCTGCTTAATAAATATAATTCGCTATTTCAGTTTAAACAGGAAAATCTGAGTAACTTTGCATTTCAGCCGAATGTTTGGAAGGAGCTGATTGGTTCCTCATACCGTCCTGACGGGTGGGTCCTGCCCTATCACTGGCCGTGGCTGAAATAACGAGGTTTAGGGTACAGCCATAGTTTACGTCTTATATCGAGCTCTTACGTGAAGGCTTACAGACAGACAGACAGACAGACAGACAGACAGGAGAATGGTTCTTCTGGTTCGGGATTGGTATGGGGGAGAAGCTCTGATGTGGAGAGACGGATCTCTGGTCTCATAGTTTCTGTGTAAATGTCTTCCAGCCTATAAGATGATGTATTGCTGCAGCGCACCTGCTCATGACGCTAATGTCCTACTATATCACAAGGCATTTCCTACAGAGAAATCTGGGACATTGTTGTTTAACCTCTAGACCTGGCCAGAAGGACCTGGGGGGACGAGAAACATAAGGCTGAAGAAAGCTGATGAGGGAATCAGGATGGAGCCTTCCCTTGGGTCCGGCAGAAAAATGGCTCAGCTGCCAGGAAGAAGGAGCCACATGGAGGAGAAGAACCGTTTGTCAGGACGAAAGGACGAAACGGGGAGAGGAAGGAAGAAGGTCTAGAAGTAACGTTTTAGTAGAAGAGCGGTGGAGGAGCAGACAATGCAAATGTCCAGAGCCTTGAAGCAATGGCCAAAGTCCAGAGGAACCTTCTCTGGGTTCTTTAATATCATGGAGCACTAGGCAGCAGGTGGCTGCAGCTGAGGAGAGAGGTGACCTGTAGGGGAGTCAGGAAGGGTCTTTGAGTCCATTCTACCACCGAGTGACTGACAGACGCCAGGACTGTGCGCTACTAGTAGGACCTCTAGGACGCTAATAAGTCCGTAATACTTCATGCCGTGAAATATATGCGGATATATAGACCTCTTCTGCCTGCTAGCTGCTTACCGCCAGTCTAGGGTTTAGCCTGTCGCCGTATCGAGTACCTGCCTCTGCGTACTCAATGAACCCATGGCCGCTCCGATTATCCCGTCAGCCAGAAGCAGAGGACTCAGTCAGAAAGTCCTTTATAACCGGGAAATCGGAGGCTGCTGTTTCATAAATATTGATTCAGTCCCTCAAAATGGCGTCCGTAGCCGTGAGAAGGGACATGAGTGTTATTGATGGTGAACACATCAGAGGGCAATGAGTGGTATCAAGGGTGGAGAGCGAGTCAGTTCACATCTCACAATGAAGACAGCGCACGCTCTCTGCTCCTTCTACCACTTATGGCATCGCCTTTTATGTGGTTAGGATGGAAAGCGAGGCCACGTCTGTAATGAGGTGCACGCTGTATGGAGCGCCTCAGGGAGAGCCGACCATCTCGCTTATGAGTAGCTTTTATTCACAATGATGCCCATATGTCTAATCCCTGCACCTGTCCCATCTCTGCTGCTATCTACAGTCTCCATCGAGAATCCATCGCCTGAGGCTCCGCGCAGTGTGAACTCTGACTTATTTACTGCAAACACTGAGGCTATCATCTAAAAATTCCACCGCCCAGAAGCAGCTGCTTCCAAGGGTCAGCCGTCCCGGGGTCAACGCTGCCAATGAGATCCGTGACCAGAAACCTGCAAACTGCACTTCACAATTAATTTACTAAATGGCTCCGGCTGCCTGTGCGGCAAATAGCGTGAAAGCTGCTCCGTATATACATGGGGTAATAACAGATGTATATACACGGGGTAATAACACAACAGATGTCTATATATATGCCTGGGAGGGAGTTTCAGTGTATACAAAGGTATCAAAGCACAATGGCTGCACGCAGGTGATATTCTATACATCGTAGAACATACCAGTTATATGAGACCTGTATACCAATGAGGAACCGAAAAATAACATAAAGGTCAGTTGGGGGGGGGGATGGGGGAGTGGATGGTCCAAGTCATGTATGGAGGGTCCAAGTCATAGTTGAAAGGTCCAAGTCATGTATGGAGGGTCCAAGTCATAGTTGAAAGTTCCAAGTCATGTATGGAGGGTCCAAGTCATAGTTGAAAGGTCCAAGTCATGTATGGAGGGTCCAAGTCATGGATGGAAGTTCCAAGTCATGGATGTAAGGTCCAAGTCATGGATGGAGGGTCCAAGCCATGGATGGAGGGTCCAAGTCATGGATGTAAGGTCCAAGTCATGGATGTAAGGTCCAAGTCATGTATGGAGGGTCCAAGTCATGGATGTAAGGTCCAAGTCATGGATGTAAGGTCCAAGTCATGTATGGAGGGTCCAAGTCATGGATGGATGGAGGGTCCAAGTCATGTATGGAGGGTCCAAGTCATGGATGAAAGGTCCAAGTCATGTATGGAGGGTCCAAGTCATGTATGGTAAGGTCCAAGTCATGGATGGAGGGTCCAAGTCATGGATGAAAGGTCCAAGTCATGGATGGAGGGTCCAAGTCATGTATGGTAAGGTCCAAGTCATGGATGGAGGGTCCAAGTCATGGATGGAGGGTCCAAGTCATAAATGGAGGGTCCAAGTCATAGATGAAAGGTCCAAGTCATGTATGGAGGGTCCAAGTCATGTATGGAGGGTCCAAGTCATGTATGGAGGGTCCAAGTCATGTATGGAGGGTCCAAGTCATGGATGGAGGGTCCAAGTCATGTATGGAGGGTCCAAGTCATGGATGGAGGGTCAAAGTCTTGGATGGAGGATTTCTAGGCGAAGCATGGATATAAGAGATGGGCTGTGGTGACTATGGCTTTCAAACTGCATTATATCCTTCAGGGCGGCTTCGTGGGAGGCTTCCATTCTTTTATACAACATTATTAGGTTTATTATGATGACAATCACTTACAGAGACATCGCGTGGGGGGGGGGGGGGGGGGGGATTGGTCCTGTCGCCTCCATGCCTCTCTGCCACCTCCATCCCTCCCTGTCACCTCCATCCCTCCCTGTTACCTCCATCCCTCCCTGCTGCCTCTATCCCTCCATCCCTCCCTGCCACCTCCATCATTCCATTCCTCCCTGTCGCCTCCATCCCTCCCTCTGGACAGTTCCTGACATGGACAGAGGTGGCAGCAGAGAGCAGTGTCAGACTGTAAAGAATACACCACTTCCTGCAGGACATACAGCAGCTGATAAGTACTGGAAGACTGGAGATTTTTAATGGACGTAAATTACAAATCTATATAACTTTCTGACGCCAGCTGATTTAAAAGAATTTTTTTTTGTTGGAGTTCCCCTTTAAACAAAATTCACAATGTGATCCGGTGAGACAGAAAACTATTTTTCCCATTTTATAATGTAAATAAGGCAGAAACGATTAATTACCGGTTTATAAGAAATGTATTTTCCCCTCCTCCGTTCCTGGCGATTCCCAGCCCTGTCTCATGAAATTAGCAGAAAGTGCGATCCAATCTTCTGCCTCATCACAAAGACAAAGACCCCATCTCAGATTTGGGCCGAGTATGAAGCTTCGGTGCCAGAAGACAAGCGGCGTTACAGCGCGGCTTCTATAGAACAGCGCCCAACATGAATATAACCCATAATGAGGTCACAAAATCCTGGCAGCCGACAGCTCCGACGAGAGGACACCGGATTCACCGGGAGCTTCTCCTGCTTATTACTACTGCATGCAAGGCTATATATACAGTATGTATATATATACTGTATATATATATATATATATATACACATATACACACACACAGGGTTCTATCCTGCTTATTACTGCTGCTGCATACAAGGCCATATATATATATATATATATATATATATACACACATGCACACACAGTCCAATACTGCTTATTACTACTGCATGCAAGGCTAGATATGCAGTATATATATATATACACACACACAGAGTTGTATCCTGCTTATTACTGCGGCCTAACAATAAGGAAAGAGAATTCCCCTATATATTCTCGGCTTCCTTTACATAAATAAATGTATTCTCCCTTTTCCACCTTTTCTCTCTCTCATTTCCGGCCGTGGCCCAGGGCCGTCTTACCCATTGGGCATGGTAGGCGGCTGCCCGGGGGCCCTTGCGTCCTAGGGGGCCCCTGCCCGCTGTCACAGCGGGCAGGGGCCCCCTAGGACGCAAGGGTCCCCGGGCAGCCGCCTCCCATGCCCAATGGGTAAGACGGCCCTGCGCGCCCCCCCTTCCCCTTCTCTTGCTTGCGGTCGCAAGAGGAAATCCGGCCCTGGCTGATGCGTCGCTCCCCGGGGGATTCTCCGGGAGCGCACGCATCAGGAACCTCAGTGCGCGTCGCTGGGGCTTCCTGTCCCGGCCTGGGCGCACACTGAGCTTCCGGATGTGTGCGCTCCCGGAGAATCCCCTAGGAAGCGACGCATCAGCCGGGTGCAGAAGAGGAGAGGAAGCAGCGACGGGGGAGCGCTGGTAGGTGAGTTGGGTGTTTGTTTTTTTTATCTGCTGTGCAGGGGGGAGCCATCTATAAGGGGGGAATACAGGGGGGCCATCTATAAGGGGTGAATACAGGGGGGGCATCTATAAGGGGGGAATACAGGGGGGCCATCTAAAAGGGGGAAATACAGGGGGAAGCCATCTATAAGGGGGGAATACAGGGGGGCCATCTATAAGGGGGGAATACAGGGGGGGCATCTATAAGGGGGGAATAAAGGGGGGGGCATCTATAAGGGGGGAATACAGGGGGGCCATCTAAAAGGGGGGAATACAGGGGGAAGCCATCTATAAGGGGGGAATACAGGGGGGCCATCTATAAGGGGGGAATACAGGGGGGGCCATCTATAAGGGGGGAATAAAGGGGGGGGCATCTATAAGGGGGGAATACAGGGGGGCCATCTATAAGGGGGGAATACGGGGGAGCCATCTATAGGGGGGATACAGGGGGGAGCCATCTACAGGGGGGGATACAGGGGGGAGCCATCTACAGGGGGGGATACAGGGAGGAGCCACCTATAAGGGGGTAATACAGGGGGGAGCCACCTATAAGGGGGTAATACAGGGGGAGACATCTACAGGGGGGGAGCCATCTACAGGGGGGGATACAGGGGGGGGAGCCATCTATAGGGGGGATACAGGGGGAGCCATCTACAGGGGGGGATACAGGGGGAAGTCATCTATAGGGGGGGAATACGGGGGAGCCATCTATAGGGGGGATACAGGGGGGAGCCATCTATAGGGGGGGATACAGAGGGGAGCTATCTATAGGGGGGATACAGGGGGGAGCCATCTATAGGGGGGATACAGAGGGGAGCTATCTATAGGGGGGATACAGGGGGGAGCCATCTATAGGGGGGATACAGGGGGGAGCCATCTATAGGGGGGATACAGGGGGGAGCCATCTATAGGGGGGGATACAGGGGGGAGCCATCTATACGAGAGGGGGGGGGATACAGGGGGGAGCCATCTATAGGGGGGGATACAGGGGGGGGGAGCCATCTATAGGGGGGATACAGGGGGAGCCATCTACAGGGGGGGATACAGGGGGAAGTCATCTATAGGGGGGGAATACGGGGGAGCCATCTATAGGGGGGATACAGGGGGGAGCCATCTATAGGGGGGGATACAGAGGGGAGCTATCTATAGGGGGGATACAGGGGGGAGCCATCTATAGGGGGGATACAGAGGGGAGCTATCTATAGGGGGGATACAGGGGGGAGCCATCTATAGGGGGGATACAGGGGGGAGCCATCTATAGGGGGGATACAGGGGGGAGCCATCTATAGGGGGGGATACAGGGGGGAGCCATCTATACGAGAGGGGGGGGGATACAGGGGGGAGCCATCTATAGGGGGGGATACAGGGGGGAGCCATCTATACGAGGGGGGGGATACAGTGGGAGCCATCTATAGGGGGGGATACAGGGGGGAGCCATCTATACGAGGGGGGGGATACAGGGGGAGCCATCTATAAGGGGGGAATACGGGGGAGCCATATATAGGGGGGGATACAGGGGGGAGCCATCTATAGGGGGGATACAGGGGGAGCCATCTATAGGGGGGGAATACAGGGGGGAGCCATCTATAAGGGGGTAATACAGGGGGGAGCCATCTATAAGGGGGGAATACGGGGGAGCCATCTATACAGGGGGGATACAGGGGGGAGCCATCTATACGGGGGTAATACAGGGGGGAGCCATCTATAAGGGGGTAATACAGGGGGGAGCCATGTATAAGGGGGTAATACAGGGGGGAGCCATCTATAAGGGGGTAATACAGGGGGGAGCCATCTATAAGGGGGGAATACAGGGGGGAGCCATCTATAAGGGGGATAATACACAGAGGAGCCATCTATAAGGATAATACACAGAGGAGCCATCTATAAGGGGGATAATATACAGAGGAGCCATCTATAAGGGGGATAATACACAGAGGAGCCATCTATAAGGATAATACACAGAGGAGCCATCTATAAGGGGGATAATACACAGAGGAGCCATCTATAAGGATAATACACAGAGGAGCCATCTATAAGGATAATACACAGAGGAGCCATCTATAAGGATAATACACAGAGGAGCCATCTATAAGGATAATACACAGAGGACCCATCTATAAGGGGGATAATACACAGAGGAGCCATCTATAAGGAGGATAATACACAGAGGAGCCATCTATAAGGATAATACACAGAGGAGCCATCTATAAGGAGGATAATACACAGAGGAGCCATCTATAAGGATAATACACAGAGGAGCCATCTATAAGGGGGATAATACACAGAGGAGCCATCTATAAGGGGGATAATACACAGAGGAGCCATCTATAAGGGGGATAATACACAGAGGAGCCATCTATACGGGGGTAATACAGGGGGGAGCCATCTATAAGGGGGTAATACAGGGGGGAGCCATGTATAAGGGGGTAATACAGGGGGGAGCCATCTATAAGGGGGTAATACAGGGGGGAGCCATCTATAAGGGGGTAATACAGGGGGGAGCCATCTATAAGGGGGTAATACAGGGGGGAGCCATCTATAAGGGGGTAATACAGGGGGAGCCATCTATAAGGGGGTAATACAGGGGGGAGCCATCTATAAGGGGGTAATACAGGGGGAGCCATCTATACGGGGGGGATACAGGGGGAGCCATCTATAAGGGGGGGGGGATACAGGGGGGAGCCATCTATAAGGGGGGGGGATACAGGGGGAGCCACCTATAAGGGGGTAATACAGGGGGGAGCCATCTATAAGGGGGGATACAGGGGGGAGCCATCTATAAGGGGGGAATACAGGGGGAGCCATCTATATGGGGCCAATACAGATGTGCAGTGTGTATAGAGATGAGGATGGTGTCAGTGTGAGGAGACTAATATGTCTGTCTGGCAGATTCTGTGGATTTGTGGCTCGGAGAAGTTCTCATAACGGCCCAGGGCAGATGGAGAAGATAATGAAAAGGGAAGAACTCCGATCAGAGAAGACGTCCCATGTGAGTCCCTTGATGTATCTGCACTGTAATATATATGGTGTACAGAACCTGTGTGGAGCTGGGGATACGTCTATATGACTGGATGAGGTGATAGTGATCTGTGTACAGTGGATTAGTCAGTAGCAGCGGTGGTGTTAGTCAGTATGCGGTGGTGTTAGTCAGTATGCGGTGGTGTTAGTCAGTATGCGGTGGTGTTAGTCAGTATGCGGTGGTGTTAGTCAGTGTGCGGTGGTGTTAGTCAGTATGCGGTGGTAATATTTGTTGTTTATTATCTGGCATATATATAGAAAAGGGCAAAACAACATGTCTCATATAGACAGAGGGGCAACAACATGACTATTATATTATATATGAACCATGTTGTTTCCCTGTATTCTGTATACAGGGAGACAACATGGTTCTCATATATAATAGTCATGTTGTTGCCCCTCTGTCTATATGAACCATGTTGTTTTGCCCTTCTGTATATATGAACCATGTTGTTTCCCTGTATATTGTGTTATACAGTATACATACAGGGAGACAACATGGTTCTCATATATAATAGTCATGTTGTTGCCCCTCTGTATATATGAGCCATGTTGTTTCCCTGTATATTGTATTATACAGTATACATACAGGGAGACAACATGGTTCTCATATATAATAGTCATGTTGTTGCCCCTCTGTATATATGAGACATGTTGTTGCCCTTCTGTATATATGAACCATGTTGTTTCCCTGTATATTGTGTTATACAGTATATATACATACAGGGAGACAACATGGTTCTCATATATAATAGTCATGTTGTTGCCCCTCTGTATATATGAGACATGTTACCCTGCAGATTGCTGTTGGAAGTGCTGTCTCCATTGCGTTTTTTGGATACTTTGAAGCCAACCTGGTCTGGTTTGGTGCGGCGGCACGCACGGTTATTTTTTGTTTTTGCGCTGCTGAAAGACTGTGTTGTGAATTAAAGTTTATGTTAACAATAATTTGTATTTTTTATTGTACGTAATTGTACTGGCTAGGGGCGGGGTTGCAAAGATGGGGGGTTTTGATGGCGGCGGCCGCGGGGGGTGGGGCCCAATTCGCACCTCTGCCCAGGGGCCCATAATGCTGTTAAGACGGCCCTGCCGTGGCATTTTGGATGAAAGGAATTGATGACTGAGCGGTGAATGTTTGTGTGTAAGGTAATAGCGCCCCTCCTGTTTCTGGGCTGTGTCTGGTATTGCAGCTCCTGGCTATTACAGGGGTGACAGTCACCGTCCATTTAGAAACAATCCCTGTCTCTTGGCTTTTAAGGCCGTGTTCACATGTTCCTTTGTCCATGATCATAGACACTCTTACAGCCCATTGCTTTCTATTGGGCTATTTTTTTCACAGACGCCCAATCCGTTCCATGAAAAGACAGGACAAGGTTCGGACGAGATCACGGCACAGATTCCCCCATAGACTATGAGGTTCGTGTTTTTCACGGATTGCAACCGATCTGACATCCACGTATATCTGTGCTATCAGGGAAAGACACGGATGTGATGTAATCAGTGTAATTTAAAAAGCTTTAATCAGATCCTTGAAAACCACGGACACGGATGCAGAGTGGATAGTTTTTTATGGATCATGGAGGTGGATAGCGGATTTTATCCAGCGGCCTTGAAAATCAATGAACGTGTGAATGCAGCCTAATACACCTGGTGTAAAAGTCTGTAATACTCACCTGTCCTGATCCGTCAGGCACAATCCCCGCAGCATGTCCTGAGGATATCCTGCCGATCACCGGTGGATGCAGTGTCCACCCTCGGCCAGCGTTTGGCTGAGCAAGAAATTCCTGCATTTTGATTTGAGAGCAGAGGAGCTGCCCAGGACGGTGAGATGAGCGGAAATGTGGGCAGGTGAGTATAAGATTATGTATAATTATAATATAGTGATATACGATGACCGGACCATTACACATATAACGCACCTCCCGCCATGTGTCCTCATAGACTGTGAGCTCCTCCCTCCCAGTAGTATGGAACAATAAGACACTGGAAGATGGGGCATAAAGATACTGAATGTATAAACCCCACTGCCCACCAGGGCCATGGAGAGAGAACTTACAGTAAGTTAGGGTCTGCGGGAGCCAGGGCTGCCTGAGAAACATGGATCCGGCTTATGGCCTATGGTTGTATCCGCCAGAACCCCCCAGGGCGGCATCCATCTTCTCCAGACACCGGAAATCAAATGTGTTCATGCAAAGCCAAAATGACTGTAAGTTCACTCGTCTCTAGCCATGGCCAGTAAGTCTATGGACACAAGAAGACGGGTAGACATGGAATAATGTGCCGGATTATTCTCTGATCTGATACACTCCAGTTTGGTTCATTCTTCCACTTTATTTGCTGCCATCAAATTCAATAATGTGATGAAACGTTTCATAGGAGAAATTAGTGATGGCGAAGCATGTACGGAGCAGAAGGCAGCGCCGCCCCGGCCTCCTCTCTATTGCTGCCCATCACTCCCGCTCTCATGGTGCCATAAGTGAATCCAAGCAGCCAGAGATCGAAACATCAGACGCAATTAGAGACTGACAACTGCACCATTTATGTCTAATTGGCGACTATATCCCGGAGGTCAGAGCCACTGGCTGCTTCCCGCGACTATATCCCAGAGGTCAGAGCCACTGGCTGCCTCCCGCGACTATATCCCAGAGGTCAGAGCCACTGGCTGTTTCCCGCGACTATATCCCAGAGGTCAGAGCCACTGGCTGCCTCCCGCGACTATATCCCAGAGGTCAGAGCCACTGGCTGCCTCCCGCGACTATATCCCGGAGGTCGGACTCGTTACTTCACACGACTATATGCCGAAGGTCGGACTCGCTGATTCCCGGAACTATATCCTGGTGGTCGGACTCGTTGCTTCCTGACGACTATATCCCGGAGGTCAGAGCGACTCAGTTGCTCCCCCCAACTATTTCCTGGAGGTCGGAGCGACTCCCTGCTTCCCGCGACTATATCCCGGAGATCGGAGTGACTAGCTGCTTCCCGCGACTAGATCCCGGAGGTCGGACTCGCTGCTTCCCGCGACTATATCCCGTAAGTCGGACTTGCTGCTTCCCGCGACTATATCCCGGAGGTCGGACTCATTGCTTCCAACGACTATATCCCGGACGTGGGATTCGCTGCTTCCCGCGACTATATCCCGGAGGTCGGAGCAACTCCCTGCTTCCCGCGACTATATCCCGGAGGTTGGAGTGACTCATTGCTTCCCGCGACTATATCCCGGAGGTTGGAGTGACTCATTGCTTCCCGCGACTATATCCCGGAGGTCGGAGTGACTCGCTGCTTCCAGCGACTATATCCCGTAAGTCGGACTTGCTGCTTCCCGCAACTATATCCCGAAGGTCGGACTCATTGCTTCCCACGACTATATCCCGGAGGTCGGACTCGTTACTTCACACGACTATATGCCGAAGGTCGGACTCGCTGATTCCCGGAACTATATCCTGGTGGTCGGACTCGTTGCTTCCTGACGACTATATCCCGGAGGTCAGAGCGACTCAGTTGCTCCCCCCAACTATTTCCCGGAGGTCGGAGCGACTCCCTGCTTCCCGCGACTATATCCCGGAGATCGGAGTGACTAGCTGCTTCCCGCGACTAGATCCCGGAGGTCGGAGCAACTCCCTGCTTCCCGCGACTATATCCCGGAGGTTGGAGTGACTCGCTGCTTCCCGCGACTATATCCCGGAGGTCGGAGTGACTCGCTGCTTCCCGCGACTATATCCCGGAGGTCGGACTCATTGCTTCCCACGACTATATTCCGGAGGTCGGGCGACTCGCTGCTTCGCGCAACTATATCTTGTAGTTGGAGCGACTCCCTGCTACCAGCTCTTCCTAGAAAATGGAGGCTTTTACTTCTCCACCTGCATCCTGGCTGTTTCCACACTCTCGTAGTCTCCCGAGGTCGGAGCTGGCAGACGCGGTTCTGGCACAGACTTCTATTGGCCGGTGCTCAATACCAATGCCGCTGCCGCCAATAAACGTAATTAATTTACTATTGCGCTGTTTTCTCTTATGGTTTTATAGTGGAATTGATTCCCAAAGAGTAAAACCTCAATTTTCCGGTGAAATACAAAGATTTTAGTAGGTAAAAAAAAAGTTAATTGTGGATTTTATGAAACATCTGTAGCTAGAACAGACCTGTATAAAGGGCGGCATATACCGGACACCTGCAGAGCGCAACTCAGAGGATTTACACCCTCTAGATGTGGAAAAAACACGGGGGTCCCTTCCATCATAATAGTCACAATTCAACCTAAGTAATTGTTCTATGCAACACGTAACCAATACAACAACCCAGCACCACATAACATGGCCATATCCTGGCAACATTTTACTGCTATACAGTCTGTACATAGAGGTGTCATAAAGTGAAGAAATAATAGAACAATACGGAGCCAAAAACCGCTGAAGAGATAATAAATAATCCTGCCATCTACCCCACACAATGGGAGATGAGCGTAAGCTGTTCATGGAGGGGAGCGGGTGATGGAGACTCTTCATGGCTACAAGGCGGTGCTGTCCTAGTGATGGTTGAGTACAGCTCCATGAATACCATTTCTAGATTGCTCTCACAAGTTTTAAATGGTAGATATTGTTCAAAAAGAAGTGGGGGGGTCATCAGCCCTCATCCAGGTTATACTGTACATATCCGAGACCATAGGTTTCTGGTGAGTGGGTCGGGCAGAATATGAATGACCTGCCCCGAGAATCATCTGATCCCAACACACCAGACCACCAATGATGATGATGATAGAAGCACTGGTCACACATGGGCTTCACTCATCTGATCCCAACATGCCAGACCACCAATGATGATGATAGGAGCATCGGCCACACATGGGCTTCACTCATCTGATCCCAACACGCCAGACCACCAATGATGATGATAGGAGCATCGGCCACACATGGGCTTCACTCATCTGATCCCAACACACCAGACCACCAATGATGATGATAGGAGCATCGGCCACATATGACCTTCACTCATCTGGTCCCAACACGCTGGACCACCACTGATGATGATGATAGGAGCATCGGCCACATATGACCTTCACTCATCTGGTCCCAACACGCTGGACCACCACTGATGATGATGATAGGAGCATCAACCACATATGGGCTTCACTCATCTGATCCCAACATGTTGGACCACCAATGATGATGATGATGATAGGAGCATCGACCACATATGGGCTTCACTCATCTGATCCCAACACGCTGGACCACCAATGATGATGATGATGATAGGAGCATCGACCACATATGGGCTTCACTCATTACGGGAAACATTTCACCTTGGTCCTTGTGATCAGTGACGTCACCAGTGGTCAAGTCCCCCTATACAGCTAGTCACCCCCCATCCTATTGACAAGAGAACTGTAGGAGAACCCCTCTGTTTGGTTTGTTGTCGTGATAGGCACCACCACTCCCAGGAGCCGATCTCTCATACTGTACATTCACTTTGCAGCAAAGTCTACAACGGTAAATTTATAACCAAACCCGGTGAGTCCTGCAGATTTTGGTAGATTGTTTGATAAAGAATCTGCAGCGACATCGGCCATCAATGTCTCTGGATAGTGGACGTCATTGCTGTCAGATTCCATTTCAGGCAGATTATTCAATTTTAATTAGAAAACTGTGGGATCCATTTCCCAGAAGCCAGTGCGCTGCGGTAACTGAACAGTGAGGGGTTAATCCATCTCCTGGTATATAGCGTTTGGCAGCAGGGTTGTGAATGTGATGTCTTTCTCCGACCTCTGGTGATTCCGTCTCGTTTCGCACCCTTGTCGAGCGGTTTAGCGCCTACATGTTTATCTTGTCTATAGAAGCTTCGGCGCTTCATGTCGGAGGAGCAAATACAATACAAGATCCCTATTATGCAAATCAGCTTCTCCTAACAAAATATGACAGCACCTTCCACGGCCAAATGTTCTGTTGTGTTGCTTCTTATTACAGGAGATGCATCTTACAGGAAATATGGGGAATTTGCATTAGGAATCCACACGCTGACATATCACCTCCCCCGACTCCTTAAGGAAAGAAGATCGCAGAAATAGCTTTGGCTTCTACCTTCAAATAAGTGCGGATATAAATATGCAGAAGAGGATTCATCAGCTTGTTAATGGCAAAGTCACTGATTGGGGGGGGCAGTCACGAGACGTCACCCCGGACCTCGCACAAGACGTAAACGCCACAGATTTTTATAAAGTATCTGGCGGTCAGATTTTCTCCGGTTACTGCTTCCAAAACATTTTATAGTGGTAGAAGTTCTGTTGCAATGTGTTGTGATAAATATAAAAAAAGTAATTTATAGACCGTAATTTAGGGGAAGTTTCTCTATTTATGGTAATCAAGGCTTAGAACCTAGAAGGATAAACTAGAGATAAAGCCATTGGTGATACGTATATACAGTCTCTGATTATGGAACATTACGGATGTTTCTAGAAAGAAAAAATAATGACCCCACCGCTGTGCTGCCTGATAATGACCCCACTGTCATGCTGCCCCATAATGCCCCCTGCGCCATTCTGCCCAATAATGACCCCAGCGCCATTCTGCTCAATAATGACCCCAGCACCATGCTGCCCGATAATGACCACAGCACCATGCTGCCCGATAATGACCACAGCACCATGCTGCCTGATAATGACCACAGCACCATGCTGCCCGATAATGACCCCAGGGCCGTGCTGCCCGATAATGACCCCAGGGCCATGCTGCCCGATAATGACCCCAGGGCCGTGCTGCCCGATAATGACCCCACCGCTGTGCTGCCCGATAATGACCTAGACAGGATCTAGTCGCTGTAACTATTATACTGTTTTATGTACCAGGTATTGCAGTATTTTACTATTACAACATATACTAAAAGGAACTATTCTTCTCCTCCTTATCATCATCGGCTGAGTTTTCTAGTTTCTGTTGTTTTCTGTTTGGTTGGCCAGGAACCATTTTGGCTGCTCCAACCTGTGATCGGTAGCTAGTGCACAGAAATATAAAAATCTAGGACAAAAACAGTGGTTTCCCTATGGGAGAATGTTGAGGGCATGCTCTATGAGCTAAACACAGAGAGAGAATGGTGCCATCCAGTTGTTGTAGTGTACAGAGATGGTGGCTATGCAGTTGTTGTAGTGTACAGACATAGTAGCCATCCAGTTGTTGTAGTGTACAGACATGGTGGCCATCCAGTTGTTGTAGTGTACAGAGATGGTGGCTATGCAGTTGTTGTAGTGTACAGACATAGTAGCCATCCAGTTGTTGTAGTGTACAGACATGGTGGCCATCCAGTTGTTGTAGTGTACAGACATGGTGGCTATCCAGTTGTTGTAGCGTATAGAAATGGTGCCATCCAGTTGTTGTAGCGTATAGAAATGGTGCCATCCAGTTGTTGTAGCGTATAGAAATGGTGCCATCCAGTTGTTGTAGCGTACAGACATGGTGGCCATCCAGTTGTTGTAGTGTACAGCCATGGTGGCCATCCAGTTGTTGTAGTGTACAGACATAGTAGCCATCCAGTTGTTGTAGTGTACAGACATGGTGGCCATCCAGTTGTTGTAGTGTACAGATATGGTGGCCATCCAGTTGTTGTAGCGTATAGACATGGTGGCCATCCAGTTGTTGTAGTGTACAGATATGGTGGCCATCCAGTTCTTGTTTCGTACAGAGATGGTGGCCATCCAGTTGTTGTAGTGTACAGACATGGTGGCCATCCAGTTGTTGTAGTAAACAGACATGGTGGCCATCCAGTTGTTGTAGTGTACAGACATGGTGGCCATCCAGTTGTTGTAGTGTACAGACATGGTGGCCATCCAGTTGTTGTAGTATACAGACATGGTGGCCATCCAGTTGTTGTAGTAAACAGACATGGTGGCCATCCAGTTGTTGTAGTAAACAGACATGGTGGCCATCCAGTTGTTGTAGTGTACAGACATGGTGCCATCCAGTTGTTGTTTCGTACAGAGATGGTGGCCATCCAGTTGTTGTAGTGTACAGACATGGTGGCCATCCAGTTGTTGTAGTAAACAGACATGGTGGCCATCCAGTTGTTGTAGTGTACAGACATGGTGGCCAATCAGTTGTTGTAGTGTACAGACATGGTGGCCATCCAGTTGTTGTAGTGTACAGACATGGTGGCCATCCAGTTGTTGTAGTATACAGACATAGTAGCCATCCAGTTGTTGTAGTGTACAGACATGGTGGCCATCAAGTTGTTGTAGTGTACAGCCACATGTGCTACATGTGGTGTTCTCTGCCTATGTGACCGTTGCGGCTTGGATCGCCTGTGCGCTTTAGGCCCAGATATGGGGCAGAGTGTGAGGCGGCACTCGTCACATTGGTAAATGACCTTTATTGGCCACTACCTGATACACTATCATCTCTTCATGTATCTGGTTCTTACGAGGAGCACAGATGCCGTCACTATTCTTCCGTCTGTCTCCGGCCTGCCGCTCGCATTCATCCATCGCTCTCCCAGAGTGTCTTTATGTGTTGGTAACAAGCTCCTTGGCTTTGAGCTTCTTCTTCCCTTTGTCTGTCATGGCCTCTTTGCGCGGCACGAAGCTTTGAGTTATACAAGCCCTTATAAGAATAGAAGCCATTGAGAGATGCCGGACGCCCGCTGAGGAGCCGTCTCGTCTCGCCCAGGTTCAGAGTTGACCCATAACCTGCTCCTCACCAGTGTCCGAGATTTAGGCTTCTCGGCTCTCTGTTCCTCACAGATCTCAGATGTTCTGCTCCTCTACAACCGATCCTGATCTTTCCGAGTTATCTTCTATGTCCCGGAGACGCCGCGCACGCTGGAAACACACGGATCATTTCAGAGGGAAGTTTTCTCCTGCTGCACAGCAAGAAGTAGTGCGGCGGCGGCTTCTGTTCTCCAGAACATCCATTTCTTGGCTTCTAATAGGAATTTCCTCCAGTTTTACCTGCTTGTTAGTTCCCATATGGTCTGTACGCTGCAGTTCTCTCGTTTTCGGCGTCCAGCCTCCTGCTTAGCTCCGGCACACGACTGATCGGTGCTCCCTTACTGTCTCTATTACTTTGCAGATCTGTAAGGCTGATTGAGTCCATGCTGAGCACCTTCCAGCAGGTTTATGCAGTTATCCAGCAGTTACTCTCTCTGTCCTCGGGCTCTTATACAGAGAGCAGCTGAACTCTTCACACTCTATCTGCTTCCCTGTCAATGGGAAAAAGTCTCTGTTCTGCCGTTCTACTCTAGATTGTATTTGGCAACTTCCATAGTCGAGATCAGCGGTCTGTACCAAAGGTTTTAGTTGCAGAAGAATAAAAACATAAATAAAATTAAAATGCACTAATAAAGACTAAAATGTGTAATAATAATAATAAAGACTAAAATACAAATAAAAGAATAAAATTCACTGCTAATAAAGACTGAATATATATATGTAATAAAATACTAATAAAAAATAAAATATATAATAAAGGATACAATACACTACACTGCCCTCTTTTATATTGTTGACAAATCTTTCTTTGTTTCAGGTGTAGAAGCTGATGGTTTGGAGGCCATTGTCCTAAGGCTCCGGCCTGAGCAAATCCCATATGTCCCATGTACGTGGCCACCGATCCCATCATGTCCCGTGTACATGGCCACAGGTCCTATCATGTCCAATGTACGTGGCCACCGATCCCATCATGTCCAATGTACGTGGCCACCGATCCCATCATGTCCCATGTACGTGGCCACAGGTCCTATCATGTCCAATGTACGTGGCCACCGATCCCATCATGTCCAATGTACGTGGCCACCGATCCCATCATGTCCCATGAACGTGGCCACCAGTCCCATCATGTCCTATGTATGTGGCCACCAGTTCCATCCTGTCCCATGTACGTGGCCACCAGTCCCATCCTGTCCCATGTACATGGCCACCGATCCCATCATGTCCTATGTATGTGGCCACAGATCCCATCCTGTCCTATGTATGTGGCCACCAGTCCCATCATGTCCCATGTACGTGGCCACCAGTCCCACCCTGTCCCATGTACATGGCCACAGATCCCATCCTGTCCTATGTACGTGGCCACCAGTCCCATCATGTCCCATGTACGTGGCCACCAGTCCCATCCTGTCCCATGTACATGGCCACCGATCCCATCCTGTCCTATGTATGTGGCCACCAGTCCCATCCTGTCCCATGTACGTGGCCACCAGTCCCATCATGTCCTATGTATGTGGCCACCAGTCCCATCATGTCCCATGTACGTGGCCACCAGTCCCATCCTGTCCCATGTACGTGGCCACCAGTCCCATCATGTCCCATGTAGAAGCCCCAGTTATGAGTGACATTTGGGGTCCAGTATTACCCAGTGACAGCTGCGATGGATCTGGAGTTTGTCATGAGTTTCTGTCACACTGATTATCCGTCCATTCAAGAGAAAGAATAGGATTCTACAGACTATTAACCCAGATAGATCCATCAGTCCCCGACAGCTGCGGCCCATGTCCATCGAAATATACCGGAGCTCAAAGGGTTCAGAAAATATGACAGCATGTGTGATGTACCGTATACATGTGTGATGTGCCGTATACATGTGTGATGTGCCGTATACATGTGTGATGTGCCGTATACATGTGTGATGTACCGTATACATGTGTGGTGTACCGTATACATGTGTGATGTACCGTATACATGTGTGATGTACCGTATACATGTGTGATGTGCCGTATACATGTGTGATGTGCCGTATACATGTGTGATGTGCCGTATACATGTGTGGTGTACCGTATACATGTGTGATGTGCCGTATACATGTGTGATGTGCCGTATACATGTGTGATGTGCCGTATACATGTGTGATGTGCCGTATACATGTGTGGTGTGCCGTATACATGTGTGATGTGCCGTATACATGTGTGGTGTGCCGTATACATGTTTGGTGTGCCGTATACATGTGTGATGTGCCGTATACATGTTTGGTGTACCGTATACATGTGTGGTGTGCCGTATACATGTGTGATGTGCCGTATACATGTGTGGTGTACCGTATACATGTGTGATGTACCGTATACATGTGTGGTGTACCGTATACATGTGTGGTGTACCGTATACACGTGTGATGTACCGTATACACGTGTGATGTACTGTATATATGTGTGATGTACCGTATACATGTGTGATGTACTGTGTGATGTGCCGTATACATGTTTGATGTTCTGTATACATGTGTGATGTGCTGTATACATGTGTGATGTACTGTGTGATGTGCTGTATACATGTGTGATGTACTGTATACATGTGTGATGTGCTGTATACATGTGTGATGTGCTGTATACATGTGTGATGTACTGTGTGATGTGCTGTATACATGTGTGATGTGCTGTATACATGTGTGATGTGCTGTATACATGTGTGATGTGCTGTATACATGTGTGATGTACTGTGTGATGTGCTGTATACATGTGTGATGTACTGTATACATGTGTGATGTGCTGTATACATGTGTGATGTACTGTGTGATGTGCTGTATACATGTGTGATGTGCTGTATACATGTGTGATGTACTGTGTGATGTGCTGTATACATGTGTGATGTGCTGTATACATGTGTGATGTACTGTGTGATGTGCTGTATACATGTGTGATGTACTGTGTGATGTGCTGTATACATGTGTGATGTACTGTATACATGTGTGATGTGCTGTATACATGTGTGATGTACTGTGTGATGTGCTGTATACATGTGTGATGTGCTGTATACATGTGTGATGTACTGTGTGATGTGCTGTATACATGTGTGATGTGCTGTATACATGTGTGATGTACTGTGTGATGTGCTGTATACATGTGTGATGTGCTGTATACATGTGTGATGTACTGTGTGATGTGCTGTATACATGTGTGATGTACTGTATACATGTGTGATGTGCTGTATACATGTGTGATGTGCTGTATACATGTGTGATGTACTGTGTGATGTGCTGTATACATGTGTGATGTGCTGTATACATGTGTGATGTGCTGTATACATGTGTGATGTACTGTGTGATGTGCTGTATACATGTGTGATGTACTGTATACATGTGTGATGTGCTGTATACATGTGTGATGTACTGTGTGATGTGCTGTATACATGTGTGATGTGCTGTATACATGTGTGATGTACTGTGTGATGTGCTGTATACATGTGTGATGTACTGTATACATGTGTGATGTGCTGTATACATGTGTGATGTACTGTGTGATGTACTGTATACATGTGTGATGTGCTGTATACATGTGTGATGTACTGTGTGATGTGCTGTATACATGTGTGATGTTACACACTTTCCATCACTCTCCAGTATCTTTGGTCCTGGATATAACTGAGAATAGAAGGAAAATGCGTCCTGACTAGGCGACACTTTGTGTTACACAATCCATCCCGTTGTATCCGATGCGGCAGCTGCTTATTGTATGCAAATCTTTCCTTCTATGAGGAGTGATTGTCTTGCATTGTGCGTCCGTCTATTAGCTGCCATCACTGCCAGGCTCCTCTCCCTGCTCCTTGTAGTCTTGTATTAGATCTGGTGGATTCGGAGCCATCTGTTCAGCGCTAATGCCGGGCGGCTCCGTGTACGTCCCCACACAGTAACTTCATTATGGCAGAATACGGCCGATCACAATGGAGCTCGGATGGAGACGCAACACTTTCTGCTCACAGATTTTTTTCTTCTGAGCTGCTGAAACCCTCGGAAATGTTCTTTAACTCTTTCCCAGCAGCCGCCCGTCTCATCTTGCCCTGTCGTGCCCCAACCCCCCTGCCTTGTGAGACGGGTCACCCTGCACTGTCCAGTCTCACCTTGTCTCCCTCGGTCTCACCCGATTCTGTGTCATCCCTCCCTGCTCTGTCCCCTCTCGTCCCATCTCTCCCTGTCCTGTCCCGTTTTGCACCCTCCCTCACCGCCCTGTCCCTTCTCACCCCGTCCTCTCCCGTCTTGCCCCATCTCTCCCTGCCCTGTCCCATCTCTCCCTGCCCTGTCCCATCTCTCCCTGTCCTGTCCCATCTCTCCCTGCCCTGTCCCATCTCTCCCTGCCCTGTCCCATCTCTCCCTGTCCTGTCCCATCTCTCCCTGCCCTGTCCCATCTCTCCCTGTCCTGTCCCATCTCTCCCTGTCCTGTCCCATCTCTCCCTGCCCTGTCCCATCTCTCCCTGTCCTGTCCCATCTCTCCCTGCCCTGTCCCATCTCTCCCTGCCCTGTCCCATCTCTCCCTGCCCTGTCCCATCTCTCCCTGCCCTGTCCCATCTCTCGCCGCCCTGTCCCATTTTGCACTCTCTCTCGCCGCCCTGTCCCATCCCTCCCTGTCCTGTCCCTTCTCACCCCATCCTCTCCCGTCTTGCCCCATCTCTCGCCGCCCTGTCCCTTCTCACCCTGTCCTGTCCCGTTTTGCACTCTCTCTCCTCACCCTGTCCCTTCTCATCCCGTCATCTCCCGTTTTGCACTCTCTCTCCCGTTTTGCACTCTCTCTCCCCGCCCTGTCCCTTCTCACCCCGTCCTGTCCCGTTTTGCACTCTCTCTCCCCGCCCTGTCCCTTCTCACCCCGTCCTCTCCCGTTTTGCACTCTCTCTCCCGTTTTGCACTCTCTCTCCCCGCCCTGTCCCTTCTCATCCCGTCATCTCCCGTTTTGCACTCTCTCTCCCCGCCCTGTCCCTTCTCACCCCGTCCTGTCCCGTTTTGCACTCTCTCTCCCCGCCCTGTCCCTTCTCACCCAGTCCTGTCCCGTTTTGCACTCTCTCTCACCGCCCTGTCCCTTCTCACCCCGTCCTGTCCCGTTTTGCACTCTCTCTCCCCGCCCTGTCCCTTCTCACCCCATCCTGTCCCGTTTTGCACTCTCTCTCGCCGCCCTGTCCCTTCTCACCCCGCCCTGTCCCGTTTTGCACTCTCTCTCCCGTCTTGCCCCATCTCTCCCCGCCCTGTCCCTTCTCACCCCGTCCTCTCCAGTTTTGCACCCTCTCTCCTCACCCTGTCCCTTCTCACCCCGTCCTCTCCCGTTTTGCACTCTCTCTCCCCGCCCTGTCCCTTCTCACCCCGTCCTGTCCCGTTTTGCACTCTCTCTCCCTGTCCCTTCTCACCCCGTCCTCTCCCGTTTTGCACTCTCTCTCTCCGCCCTGTCCCTTCTCACCCCGTCCTCTCCCGTTTTGCACTCTCTCTCCCCGCCCTGTCCCTTCTCACCCCGTCCTGTCCCATTTTGCACTCTCTCTCCCTGTCCCTTCTCACCCCGTCCTCTCCCGTTTTGCACTCTCTCTCCCGTTTTGCACTCTCTCTCCCCGCCCTGTCCCTTCTCACCCCGTCCTCTCCCGTTTTGCACTCTCTCTCCCCGCCCTGTCCCTTCTCACCCCGTCCTCTCCCGTTTTGCACTCTCTCTCCCATCTTGCCCCATCTCTCCCCACCCTGTCCCTTCTCACCCCGTCCTCTCCAGTTTTGCACCCTCTCTCCTCACCCTGTCCCTTCTCACCCCGTCCTCTCCCGTTTTGCACTCTCTCTCCCCGCCCTGTCCCTTCTCACCCCGTCCTGTCCCGTTTTGCACTCTCTCTCCCTGTCCCTTCTCACCCCGTCCTCTCCCGTTTTGCACTCTCTCTCCCTGTCCCTTCTCACCCCGTCCTCTCCCGTTTTGCACTCTCTCTCCCGTTTTGCACTCTCTCTCCCCGCCCTGTCCCTTCTCACCCCGTCCTCTCCCGTTTTGCACTCTCTCTCCCCGCCCTGTCCCTTCTCACCCCGTCCTGTCCCGTTTTGCACTCTCTCTCCCTGTCCCTTCTCACCCTGTCCTCTCCCGTTTTGCACTCTCTCTCTCCGCCCTGTCCCTTCTCACCCCATCCTGTCCCGTTTTGCACTCTCTCTCCCCGCCCTGTCCCTTCTCACCCCGTCCTCTCCCGTTTTGCACTCTCTCTCCCCGCCCTGTCCCTTCTCACCCCGTCCTGTCCCATTTTGCACTCTCTCTCCCTGTCCCTTCTCACCCCGTCCTCTCCCGTTTTGCACTCTCTCTCCCCGCCCTGTCCGTTCTCACCCCGTCCTGTCCCATTTTGCACTCTCTCTCCCTGTCCCTTCTCACCCCGTCCTCTCCCGTTTTGCACTCTCTCTCCCCGCCCTGTCCCTTCTCACCCCGTCCTGTCCCGTTTTGCACTCTCTCTCCCCGCCCTGTCCCTTCTCACCCCGTCCTGTCCCGTTTTGCACTCTCTCTCCCCGCCCTGTCCCTTCTCACCCAGTTTTGCACTCTCTCTCCCCGCCCTGTCCCTTCTCACCCCGTCCTCTCCCATTTTGCACTCTCTCTCCCTGTCCCTTCTCACCCCGCCCTGTCCCGTTTTGCACTCTCTCTCCCCGCCCTGTCCTTTCTCACCCCGTCCTGTCCCGTTTTGCACTCTCTCTCCCCGCCCTGTCCCTTCTCACCCAGTCTTGCCCCATCTTTCCCCGCCCTGTCCATACTCACCCTGCCTTATCCCGTCTTGTCCCATCTCACCCCGTTTCACCCGTCTCCACAATGACTCCGCCCTCTTTCTCACCTCGGCGGCCACTCCTAGCAGGCGATACTACATGATAGCTCCAGGTAATTTTCCATGAAGCTATATAATTGATAAAGAGTTAGGGAACGTGGCTGGCGAGTTTCGGCAGCGTACTTGTCTTCTGTTGCTAGGATCCCGCTCTACGTTGCGGTACTTGAAGCTTTTATAATTGCCGGTCCTTTAATAAACCATAGAATCTCGTCAATGTCACTTATGAATCACAATGCTGCCATACTGGAAGGTCACAAAGTTCTTTCTTCAGAACAATAAAAAATGCATAAAAACAGAAATCAGCTCATGGTTCCCTCCGATGCCGAACCCTGAATCACAAAGCAAATTGTAGCGGCCGAACATTAGGAACGCTCCGCAAAACACCCGGAATAAACCTGCAAGGAGCGACACACGACAAGTGGGGAGTCAGCGACCTATACACACCAGAGACGTCACCCCCCAATATGTAAGGGGAGCCGGGGGCAGATACTTCCTACACCGCTGATACTGATCCCACACATTCTGCCCCTCCCCCTACATTTACCATTATACATACAGACATTATGCACAGTATACATATACACATACATGAGCTCGGCCGCCATCGTCCCTTCCTGTTCTGGTTCGTTCTCTGTAGAACCATCCCCGATGCGGGGCACAACCATACGGCACATGGCAGGTGGGGCAGGTGGCTTCCAGGTAAGGTGATTGGCTTTTATATTGTGTAGATTTTCTGCTCGATGTCGGATCAGGAATTCATCTGAAAAACTTTATGTGTCACCTGATCTGTTCTCCCAGGGCCGGCCTTTGGGGTGTGCGACCTGTGCATCACTCCTGGCCAGCTGGGGGCGCTCTGGCAGACAGCTGCACACATAACTGCTCTGGATACAGACGTTCTATCTGTCTGCCATAGCGCCCCCCTAGCTGTCCGCTCACCCTCCGAGCACAGTGGTTGTTTTGGGGCGCTCCTAAAGTCAGTTCCGGGTAAGTCCCGGTAAGCCCCGTCTCCTGTCGATAAGCCCCGCCCCCGGTGTGTACCGTGGATACGGCCTCTCTCCTTGCAGAGTGCACTCTCCTTATAGTGTGGCCATGACACTATCTGTGTCCCCCTCACCATGTCCTCCTCTGTGCCTCCTCCTGTCTCCTTCCAGCCCCCCATCTGTATCTCCACCTTACCGACCTCCATAGTGTTATGTGGACACTGATGTGGTTGGGGATCTCAGACATTAGGAGGATTGTGCAGCATTAGCGAAACATGGCTGCTTTCCTCCAGCACACAGCGCCACCCCTGTGCACAGGTGACACCAGGTATTGCAGCTCCCTCCAGTCTCTTCTCTGGGGCTGAGCTGCAATACCACAAACAACCTGGAGTGGTGCTGTTTTATTTGTAAGCAAATTAAATGAAATCCTTTGATGTTTCTCACAGCTGAGGGTTTGCCACGAGTACGTGTACTCTATTCCCTGACAGACAGCAGAGATACTGGAAAGAACTGCAACTATTAGAGAGTTCCAGAACTTTTCATACAATAATCCCTTTAATTCCCCTCTGACCTCAGGAGTCTTTGCCGCAGTCACTCCTGACCCCCTCGGTGACTCTCCATTTAAATCAAAAATTTTACGTTAATCTCTGTCAGTGTGGAGTCATCTACCTGTACGGCGGTGGCGGCTCCCAGGAGCTGAGGTCCCGAGTAGCCAGGACGGTTCCCCGAGGAGCCAGGAGGGGGCGATACTGAGAGCTCACTGATTGGTCACCAGGAGCGGCGATCTCCAAGGCCTGATGATAGACATGGAGGTCACACAGCGCCGTTTCTAGGTTAGGGGCTCTCTGTGTTATGGCGGGAGTCTGTGCGCCATGTTATCCTGTATGTGCTGAAGCCGCAACGTGTCTGCTGTGGTGCTGATACAGCATCTTATACTCAGTATGATGGAGGTCACCCAGCTTTCCCACCATCTTATACTCAGTATGATGGAGGTCACCCAGCTTTCCCAGTATCTTATACTCAGTATGATGGAGGTCACCCAGCTTTCCCACCATCTTATACTCAGTATGATGGAGGTCACCCAGCTTTCCCACCATCTTATACTCAGTATGATGGAGGTCACCCAGCTTTCCTAGTATCTTATACTCAGTATGATGGAGGTCACCCAGCTTTCCCACCATCTTATACTCAGTATGATGGAGATCACCCAGCTTTCCTAGTATCTTATACTCAGTATGATGGAGGTCACCCAGCTTTCCTAGCATCTTGTAGTAAGTATGATGGAGGTCACCCAGCTTTTCTTGTATCTTACACTGAGTATGATGGAGGTCACCCAGCTTTCCCAGTATCTTGTAGTAAGTATGATGGAGGTCACCCAGCTTTTCTTGTATCTTACACTGAGTATGATGGAGGTCACCCAGCTTTCCCAGTATCTTGTAGTCAGTATGATGGAGGTCAGGAGACACATGGGACCTGTCATATATCTGTCTGTGCTTCCAGACTGCTGACACTGTTATATAGAGGTCAGGAGACACATGGGACCTGTCATATATCTGTCTGTGCTTCCAGACTGCTGACACTTATATAGAGTTCAGGAGACACATGGGACCTGTCATATATCTGTCTGTGCTTCCAGACTGCTGATACTGTTATATAGAGGTCAGGAGACACATGGGACCTGTCATATATCTGTCTGTGCTTCCAGACTGCTGACACTGTTATATAGAGGTCAGGAGACACATGGGACCTGTCATATATCTGTCTGTGCTTCCAGACTGCAGACACTGTTATATAGAGGTCAGCAGACACATGGGACCTGTCATATATCTGTCTGTGCTTCCAGACTGCTGACACTTATATAGAGTTCAGGAGACATATGGGACCTGTCAAATACCTATCAGAGGTAAAGGCCCTATTACACTAAACCATAATCCCCCTTACTTGGCTGATAATCATTTAGTGTAGATGCAGAAGGTGTACGATTCTGTCAGCGAGGTCCTGCTGCGTGTGGCTCAGTGTAATAGCTCAGGAGCGGGGACGAGGGGGCAGCAAGTGCTGAGCTGACAGGTGTAATACGACCTTAAAGAATGAAGCGCGCTGTACACATGAGCTATAGACGGATGGAAGGAGGATAGCAGTCACTGTAATGGCCGCACGGCGAGTACTGAGGCCTAATTACCGACTCTGACGCACTTTAACCAAAACGTTCTGTACTTTTTACGATCGAGACATGAGAACAATTTAGAAGCAAAAATGTTGACTCTGAAAAGTTGTGTAACGCAGCCCGTCCAGCGAGGAGGATTTATTATGAGCTTTTTATATTATCCCTCTCATATATGAGCACTCATATTATTTGTCTTCATTACGGGTTACTTCTGGACGGTTACGCCTGAATCCGCCATGATAAAGGAACAGATGTAGAAGCCGACATCAGATATTACATTAGAGGTAGAATACAAGTTATGGGACCCTAAAAAGAGACCGCAGAATAACATCCTGTAAGTAATAAAGGACACAAGTAACATAGTCTCCTACTCTGGAGATACAAGAACCGGGTGCGGCAGAGATGTGTCTGAATATACGAGAAGCCCATATGTGAGTGTGAAGGATCACAGACGCTGGTTTCAGAAAGTTTTACAGAGTTGTAACTTACTTTTATTTAAAAATCTCGAGTCCTCCAGTACTTATCAGCTGCTGTATGTCCTGCAGGAAGTGGTGTAGTCTCCCCAGTCTGACACAATGCTCTCTGCTGCCACCTCTGTCCATGTCAGGAACTGTCCAGTGCAGCAGCAAATCCCCATAGAAAACCTCTCCTGCTCATAACGCATAGCGGTGGCCTTCTCATAGCGGTGGCCTTCTCATAGCGGTGGCCTTCTCATAGCGGTGGCCTTCTCATAGCGGTGGTCTTCACATAGTGGTGGTCTTTTCATTGAGACGGCCTTCTCATAGCGGTGGTCTTCTCATAGCAGTGGCCTTCGCATAGCGGTGGCCTTCTCATAGCGGTGGCCTTCTCATAGCGGTGGCCTTCTCATAGCGGTGGTCTTCTCATAGCGGTGGTCTTCTCATAGTAGTGGTCTTCTCATAGCGGTGGTCTTCTCATAGTGGTGGTCTTCTCATAGTGGTGGTCTTCTCATAGCGGTGGCCTTCTCATAGCGGTGGTCTTCTCATAGTGGTGGTCTTCTCATAGTGGTGGTCTTCTCATAGCGGTGGCCTTCTCATAGCGGTGGTCTTCTCATAGTAGTGGTCTTCTCATAGTAGTGGTCTTCTCATAGCGGTGGTCTTCTCATAGTAGTGGTCTTCTCATAGCGGTGGTCTTCTCATAGCGGTGGCCTTCTCATAGTGGTGGTCTTCTCATAGCGGTGGTCTTCTCTTAGTGGTGGTCTTCTCATAGCGGTGGTCTCATAGTGGTGGTCTTCTCATAGTGGTGGTCTTCTCATAGCGGTGGCCTTCTCATAGCGGTGGTCTCATAGCGGTGGTCTTCTCATAGCGGTGGTCTTCTCATAGTGGTGGTCTTCTCATAGCGGTTGCCTTCTCATAGCGGTGGCCTTCTCATAGCGGTGGTCTTCTCATAGCGGTGGCCTTCTCATAGCGGTGTTCTTCACATAGTGGTGGTCTTTTCATTGAGACGGCCTTCTCATAGCGGTGGTCTTCTCATAGCGGTGGCCTTCACATAGCGGTGGCCTTCGCATAGCGGTGGCCTTCTCATAGCGGTGGCCTTCTCATAGCGGTGGTCTTCTCATAGCGGTGGCCTTCTCATAGCGGTGGTCTTCTCATAGCGGTGGTCTTCTCATAGTAGTGGTCTTCTCATAGCGGTGGTCTTCTCATAGCGGTGGTCTTCTCTTAGTGGTGGTCTTCTCATAGCGGTGGTCTTCTCATAGCGGTGGTCTCATAGTGGTGGTCTTCTCATAGCGGTGGCCTTCTCATAGCGGTGGTCTTCTCATAGTGGTGGTCTTCTCATAGCGGTGGTCTTCTCATAGCGGTGGTCTCATAGTGGTGGTCTTCTCATAGTGGTGGTCTTCTCATAGCGGTGGTCTTCTCATAGCGGTGGTCTTCTCATAGCGGTGGTCTCATAGTGGTGGTCTTCTCATAGCGGTGGTCTCATAGTGGTGGTCTTCTCATAGCGGTGGTCTTCTCATAGTGGTGGTCTTCTCATAGTGGTGGTCTTCACATAGCGGTGGTCTTCTCATAGTGGTGGTCTTCACATGGTCTTTTACTGCATCTCTGTGTACATCCCGGCATAAGTAATGCATCAGCCTGTAAATTATTGTCCTATCAACTCTTCCAAATAGTGATATGGCATCTGAGTCCAGACTGAGCAAGGATGACTGGTCACATAGTCAGCGGGGTCTGTAGAAGTGGATTTGCCACCAGAGAGTCTTCTTTATGAGGTCCTGGAGCTGTGCTAGTGCTCAGAAGCCAGGTGGTGGCATCATTAGCTTACAACATCTGTTGTGAGGACTGAGGGGGGCCCCCATGGGTGTCCGCTCCAGATTCCAGTAATGGATCTACGCAGATCACGCCGTACGTGAGAGAACATATTTTAAGCCACTAATCACGGAACCACAAGGAGGGGCGACAAGTCGGCTAAAAGAAAAACGACAACAATTTGTAACTATAAAAACCCTGAAGTATCTGATTTCCAGAACAGAAGGGATCTGGCCGCCTATTAATGATGGCGAGTTCATTAGCGCGGCCAATGTTCCATTAATAATGTCGCGGCAGCAGCTTTCCCTTTGCCGATACTCTGCGCCATTAACCCTTTCAGCTCACAATGCAAAGTCAGTTCTGCTCTATTAGGTTTTCCACACAAACGTCTCCTTCCAGATTACAAGAAATAGGTTTATTCTTTGCTAAACCCATTAGTGTGAACACCGCCCAGTACAATGCTGCTCTTAAAGGTGAAATCCAGAGAAAATGATCTGCCGTATATCATCGGGACGTGTGAGAGGATTACCCAAATGCCAGATCTCAGGACTCTTGTGATCTCCATAAGGATATACAGAGTGGCTGTGATCCAGAAGGAGAGACCAGATCTCTGGCGTCACCCAGCGCAGGTCTACAGATCTATCATGTGGCCATTAGCCCTCAGCCATGATTAAAGGCTCTTAAAGTGTTCCCATCAATTCAAAAAACTTCATAGAGACATCAAATGAATAGTAATCCGGCAGCATCCAGTGAAAAGCTGCAGTGGAGTTTATTCAGGCAACAGACACAGTGGCAACGTTTCGGCCCCTTAGGGTCTTTCTCAGCACGTCTCAGTATGACATTTCTAAAGTTTTGATCGGTCTGGGTTTCAGAGTTCAAACCTGTGGCGATTAGGAGAGGAACGCACTGCAGCGCATCCTCTCCCCACTCTGTCCTTATTTCTTACACAGAGCTGGAAGAGGATGTGCTGAGCCCGCTCTTCTCTCCTCGCTCTCCGGATCAGTACAGGTGGGAACACTCAGAACGAGACCAATGAAAACTTCTGACACGTCTCTTTGCCAACAGCATCCAGAGCTAAAGTCCAAGGTTCTCCTATTGCATCTCCAGACACATCAGTGAACATGCGACCGCTGACCCTATCGGTGGAGAATCCCTCTCTGCGGCCAGACGTTCAGCTATCAATAAATACAAACATGCCAAGAGCGTAATGGCGACCCCCATTCTGATCCTATGGGGTCTCTTACATTACGATCTCAGTGTCTTCATGTCCTTTTAATATGCGGCAGCAGAGAGCTCGCGCCTTTCCTTCTGAATGGCGGCTACTTTGCACATTCTTTTCTCAGTAGAATATGAACATCTCCAGAAGCCTTTTGGGACTTCGACATAAAACTTTACAGCAAATATGGGGGCGGCGGAGATATTATATTGCTGACAATAATACGAATGGATCCAGACGTAGCATAATGGCTGATCCCTCCCAGAAGAGTGGAAATCCAACAAGACAGATCACCACAAATCATCAGAGATCACCAGAAATGATCAGTGATCACCCCGCGATGACCAGATTCATCAGAGATGATAACAGACCATCAAAGATCACCAGAGCTCATCAGAGATCCCAAGAGATCGCCAGTGATTACCAGAAATTAGTAGAGATCCCCAGAGACCATCAAAGATCGCCAGAGATCAAAAGAGATCAGAAATCACCAGAGATCACAAGAGATCGTCAGAAATCAGCAATGACTCTCCATGACATCCATGAGGAAATTAGAGGAAATTATGGCTGGAACAGGGAAGCAGATTAGATGACTGTTTATGTAACCTTTTAGACCCAATGGATCACATTGTGCAGAATAACCTCTCTCCCTCTCTCTCCCTCTCCGTGTTCTCTCTCCCTCTCTCCGCGTTCTCTCTATCTCTCTCCCTCTCCGCGTTCTCTCTCTCTCTCCCTCTCCGTGTTCTCTCTCTCTCTCCGTGTTCTCTCTCTCTCTCTCTCTCTCCCTCTCTGCGTTCTCTCTCTCTCTCTCCGCGTTCTCTCTATCTCTTCGCGTTCTCTCTCCCTCTTACTCTCCCTCTCTCCGTGTTCTCTCTCTCTCTCTCTCTCCCTCTCTGCGTTCTCTCTCTCTCTCCGCGTTCTCTCTATCTCTTCGCGTTCTCTCTCCCTCTCCCTGCGCTCTCTCTCTATCTCTCTCTCTCTGCGTTCTGTCAGATTGACTTTCCCCATTATAACACTTCTGCTACACAGGATAAATGCTGTGATTTTGCGTTATTACTATTACATCATACGTAATATAGACAGGACACAAGAGGGGAACGGCAATGGGAGATCTAGGCACAAGCTCCGCTATATGGGTTAAACAGATTCCACTGAGGATTATAGACCCGTTCGGTCAGCATTGACTACATGCGGAGAATGAAGCTGCTCCATCCTCTTGGAATGGGCCATTGCTTTATAAGACAAAGGACAGAGAGTCCGCTATTCACAGTAATATGTCATTACTATCTCGTATGCTAGCATTTGTTTAAACCATATCAATAAAACGTAACTACCCAAACATGCCCCCGCTCTGCCAGGAACGGGGGCTCCCATCTCTTAGGACCCTCAGGTCTCAGCAGAGGGACATCCTGGGCAAACAGCTTTGACCAGAATATGTTCTATGTGAATAGACCCTGGTTAAGAAGGTTATGGTAGTGTTCCCGACCACGGGCTCAGGAGCCACATGTTCAGATCACGTTTGTGTCCTCCAAGGCAAAATATGAAAATAACACTGTGTCGTGTCAATGTATCTGTGCATGGACAGGCAGTGTCCCCATTGATTTCAATGGCCTCAATGTATTTAGCTAGTGACTTAGTTTGGGCAATCAGAGATAAAACATGTATGAACCAACCATAGTCCTAGCTGGCTAGTCTCAGGTCCCTGAGATTACCGGAGCTTGTGCCTGTCTGTATGCGACTGTACCCCACGCTCGCACCACAGAAGGTACGGGGGATGTAGACCTAGTTCTAGACTTTGAAACTAGCTTCAAAACCACAACGATCTTATTGGAAACCAACACTTGGTTAAGAGTGATATTACGGATCTATCACAACCTATGGCCCATTGCATGGGCACTGTCATCCACACTCATGGTTCTCCCCCCATTGAGTACGTACAGTAGATGCACTTGACATGGAGATGTTCTCCTGAGGTCGGTGAACACATTATCAGCTCTTACATTATGTAGGCAATATAGTACGATAAGCTTCTGCATTCATTATGCTACAAATACTAAATTTAAATGGGTCCCCTAAGGGCTTTTTAAAGGTTTCCCCACGTAATAGAAAAGTGATGAGTGCGGCGCGCTATCAGAGAGAGCGATATTACCAGGGAAGATCTGTGTCCATCATCGCTACCTTCCCCTCTCGGATGCTATAAATCCACAGTGTTTGTCTCACATGACACAAAGCCGTATGTTATCTCTGATTACGCCCCAGGCAACCAAAAATAGCTGGTTAGACCTTCAAGAATAAAGAATCCACCTGAACGTGTTATGTATATGGATGGAAGGGATGCCGAGCACTTTCACAATCATCCGATCCGCAGAATATTGCACTCCATTACATTAACTTCCTGATTCCATCTAAAAACATTGTCAGGGGATTGCCGGGATAATGAACTTCCCTCAGATAATCAACCAAAGGCAATTTCCCTACCGCCAAGCCCCTCGCAGAGCAAAGAGATCAAACAACTTTCCATTGACAGGACTGTCTGATCCCGTCCTGTAAATCCTGAGCTCGCTGCATTCTGGGAATTATGCACTTGTCCTACAAAGCAAATCTTAATGAAAGTGGGGGCTCCTCTCGCGGCCGAGGTGTTAATCACTGCGATGGTGCGGAGGCTACGGCTCCATTAACCCCTGCTCCATGTACCTTAATGGCTCCCGTGGTGATCTGAATGTGGTGCAGCTGCCTCAGCGCGCTCTCACGGTCCATGAAATAGGAAGCTGCCAGCTGGTGGAGAGTATCCAGTGTGGGGGCCGATGCGTTGCCGCGTACTCCGGCCTCTCGCTTCAGCCTTCCCTTATCCACAAACATAGTGAGGGACTCTTCACCTGAGAATAGAAGCAGATACGTTTCTGGTTAGATATAAAGGGATGTCCATACGGCTACAAGTGCAAGTATACATGTTTGGTGATAAATTCCACTAGCGAACAACTCGTCACTCATAATATTCGGAGGATTTACATTTTAGACTCTTAACAACCCAAAGTTTCCTCCTCCCAGTGTAAGTTACCGCCATCTCCTGTGGACTCCTTAGAAGTAGGTTTTCTGTGGAGTTGGACTGTATCTGAGTGGCGGTCTCCTATATACACTATACTGTACCGTGCAGCACACATGGCCCACCCATCATCCCACCCATGGCTTACGGAGTTTACAAACCCTACTGGTGCTTGGAAATTTCTGCTGCTCAATCTTGATCTAGAAGAAGCTTTCATGCTGCGCCCACCTTTGTGGTAGAGTGACAGACCCTCATACGTTTCGTCTTCTTACGTGTCTCCCATATTGGCTAATGATAAGTGGGCTGCCTAGTGTAGAATGCAGGGGCCCCGCTGATGTTTAGTAGGTTCTAAGAATGGGGGGCCGCATGCAGCTGTAATACAAGGGGGGCACCATGCAGCTGTAATACGAGGGGGGCACCATGCAGCTGTAATACGAGGGGGGGGCACCATGCAGCTGTAATACGTGGGGGGGCACCATGCAGCTGTAATACGAGGGGGGGCACCATGCAGCTGGAATACGAGGGGGGCACCATGCAGCTGTAATATGAGGGGGGCACCATGCAGCTGGAATACGAGGGGGCACCATGCAGCTGTAATACGAGGGGGGGCACCATGCAGCTGTAATACGAGGGGGGCACCATGCAGCTGTAATACGAGGGGGGCACCATGCAGCTGTAATACGAGGGTGGCACCATGCAGCTGTAATACGAGGGGGGCACCATGCAGCTGGAATACGAGGGGGGCACCATACAGCTGTAATAAGAGGGGGGCACCATGCAGCTGTAATACGAGGGGGGGCACCATGCAGGGGGGCACCATGCAGCTGTAATACGAGGGGGACACCATGCAGCTGTAATACGAGGGGGGGGCACCATGCAGCTGGAATACGAGGGGGGCACCATGCAGCTGGAATATGAGGGGGGCACCATGCAGCTGTAATACGAGGGGGGCACCATGCAGCTGTAATATGAGGGGGGGGGGGGCACCATGCAGCTGTAATACGTGGGGGGCACCATGCAGCTGTAATACGAGGGGGGGCACCATGCAGCTGTAATTCGAGGGGGGGCACCATGCAGCTGTAATACGAGGGTGGCACCATGCAGCTGTAATACGAGGGTGGCACCATGCAGCTGTAATACGAGGGGGGCACCATGCAGCTGTAATACGAGGGTGGCACCATGCAGCTGTAATACGAGGGGGGCACCATGCAGCTGTAATACGAGGGGGGCACCATGCAGCTGTAATACGAGGGGGGCACCGTGCAGCTGTAATACGAGGGGGCACCATGCAGCTGTAATACGAGGGTGGCACCATGCAGCTGTAATACGAGGGGGGCACCATGCAGCTGTAATATGAGGGGGGCACCATGCAGCTGTAATACGAGGGGGCACCATGCAGCTGGAATATGAGGGGGGCACAATGCAGCTGTAATACAAGGGGGGCACCATGCAGCTGTAATACGAGGGGGGCACCATGCAGCTGTAATACGAGGGGGGGGCACCATGCAGCTGTAATACGTGGGGGGGCACCATGCAGCTGTAATACGAGGGGGGGCACCATGCAGCTGGAATACGAGGGGGGCACCATGCAGCTGTAATATGCGGGGGGCACCATGCAGCTGGAATACGAGGGGGCACCATGCAGCTGTAATACGAGGGGGGGCACCATGCAGCTGTAATACGAGGGGGGCACCATGCAGCTGTAATACGAGGGGGGCACCATGCAGCTGTAATACGAGGGTGGCACCATGCAGCTGTAATACGAGGGGGGCACCATGCAGCTGGAATACGAGGGGGGCACCATACAGCTGTAATACGAGGGGGGCACCATGCAGCTGTAATACGAGGGGGGGCACCATGCAGGGGGGCACCATGCAGCTGTAAAACGAGGGGGACACCATGCAGCTGTAATACGAGGGGGGGGCACCATGCAGCTGGAATACGAGGGGGGCACCGTGCAGCTGGAATAGGAGGGGGGCACCATGCAGCTGTAATACGAGGGGGGCACCATGCAGCTGTAATATGAGGGGGGGGGGGGGCACCATGCAGCTGTAATACGTGGGGGGCACCATGCAGCTGTAATACGAGGGGGGGCACCATGCAGCTGTAATTCGAGGGGGGGCACCATGCAGCTGTAATACGAGGGTGGCACCATGCAGCTGTAAAACGAGGGTGGCACCATGCAGCTGTAATACGAGGGGGGCACCATGCAGCTGTAATACGAGGGGGGCACCATGCAGCTGTAATACGAGGGGGGCACCATGCAGCTGTAATACGAGGGGGGCACCATGCAGCTGTAATACGAGGGGGGCACCGTGCAGCTGTAATACGAGGGGGCACCATGCAGCTGTAATACGAGGGTGGCACCATGCAGCTGTAATACGAGGGGGGCACCATGCAGCTGTAATATGAGGGGGGCACCATGCAGCTGTAATACGAGGGGGCACCATGCAGCTGGAATATGAGGGGGGCACAATGCAGGGGGGCACCATGCAGCTGGAATACGAGGGGGGCACCATGCAGCTGGAATACGAGGGGGGGCACCATGCAGCTGGAATACGAGGGGGCACCATGCAGCTGGAATACGAGGGGGGCACCATGCAGCTGGAATACGAGGGGGGGCACCATGCAGCTGGAATACGAGGGGGCACCATGCAGCTGGAATACGAGGGGGGCACCATGCAGGGGGGCACCATGCAGCTGTAATACGAGGGGGCACCATGCAGCTGGAATACGAGGGGGCACCATGCAGCTGGAATACGAAGGGGGCACCATGCAGCTGGAATACGAGGTGGGCACCATGCAGCTGGAATACGAGGGGGCACCATGCAGCTGGAATACGAGGGGGGCACCATGCAGCTGGAATACGAGGGGGGCACCATGCAGCTGGAATACGAGGGGGGCACCATGCAGCTGGAATACGAGGGGGGCACCATGCAGCTGGAATACGAGGGGGCACCATGCAGCTGGAATACGGGGGGGGGGGAATAATAGCAGGAGGAGATGTGATAGAATACCCCAAAAAAAACAAAAAAACCTTACATCACAGCAGAGGAAATGATCCTGGGGGCCACGGCCACCAATGAAGAACCAGTGAGAAACAACATGTCAGTCAGTGTTTGTGCAGGCTCTAAAGCTGGGGGCCCACTGGGGGATTGTCCGGTCCTCTGGTGGGCCAGTCTGACACTGCCCAGGACATCTCCCCTTCCAGAGACCCCTTGGCCAGGATGGAAGTTCCCTTTTGGGTTACGCCGATATGGCTTATGATTTAGTCAGTCACTGTGCACGGTCACCTGGTAGCACTCAGCAATGGACATCCATTTAGCTTGATCAGTGTCACTTGTGAAGGGATTTGTACACAAGCCGATAACCATAATTTTTTATTTCACATTTTGTGCATTGTTATGGGGGGGGGGGGGGGCATCTTGCCTGGGCTGTTTAGTATTCTTAGTGATATGCTTTACAGCCAGGCTCATGGACATAGACAACAACAGAGAGACTCTGTCCCCTTGGAATGAATGTGAGACATTAACCCCCTCATGCCGCTGCATGGTAAATTAAGGTCGCTGCAGCCTATGCCTGAGGCTGTAGCGACATTTATTTATGATGCAGGATGACACTGGCGCAGAGGCTGTGCCTGTGTCATCCTCGGTGGGGCCCGGCTGTCAGATATATCCAGGGACCGCCACGGTTAACTGTATAGATACTGTGGTCAGCACGACTGCAGCATCTATAGGGCTTCAGACAGAGAATTCTCCCTCTACAGAGACACTGGAAGCCTCAAGATTACATTCTCCTACGGAGGCCGGCGGGGAACAGGAGGTAAGGCCGGCGGGGAACAGGAGTGAGGTAAGGTAAGCGGGGAATGGGAGGTAAGGCCGGCAGGGGAACGGGAGGGAGGTAAGGCCGGCGGGGAACAGGAGTGAGGTAAGGTAAGCGGGGAATGAGAGGTAAGGCCGGCAGGGGAACGGGAGGGAGGTAAGGCCGGCGGGGAACAGGAGTGAGGTAAGGTCAGCGGGGAATGGGAGGTAAGGCCGGCGGGGAACAGGAGTGAGGTAAGGTAAGCGGGGAATGGGAGGTAAGGCCGGCGGGGAACAGGAGTGAGGTAAGGTAAGCGGGGAATGGGAGGTAAGGCCGGCAGGGGAACGGGAGGGAGGTAAGGCTGGTGGGGAACAGAAGTGAGGTAAGGCCGGTGGGGAACAGAAGTGAGGTAAGGCCGGTGGGGAACAGGAGTGAGGTAAGGCTGGCGGGGGAACAGGAGGGAGGTAGCGCCGGTGCATGGCCGCGAGCTTTGTCCCCTCCCCTCTCTCTCCTGCTGCTGTTACAGGCTTCTAATAGTGGCAGGGGACGGAGGAGAAGGGGCAGAGCAAGGGACTTCAGCTTATGGGATTATTATGCCTGGGCGATAAGGCATCAATGACCCGAGGTCATTAAAGGGTTAATCAGCGCGCTCTGTGACCTGTGAAGAAGTCATTCTGTTATTGTCTCCTCTATCTACTGGTGTCACATGACGCTGCAATGCTGTACAGATCACTTTACAGCAGCCTCCTCTTATCACCACAGACACAACAGGAAGTCTCAGCTTAGTTTCAGCCCCAGTGGTGAGAACGAGAACTGCAGGATATCAGGATTATATTATAATATCGATAGAAAAATGGAAAATTAGTAAAAATGGCACCAAAAGTGAGATAAGTGTGGCTGGTGGGAGGCGGTCATGAGACGGGACACAGGTTGTCCTTAGCTCCGGAGATGTCGCCATCTTCCCCATAGTGAGTGGCGTACGGCCTCTTCCACCTGACGTTACACAGAGGTGAGCGCCGCTCCACAGATATCCAGAAAACGATTACCATAAATCACAGCTTATTACACAAACCCATAAAAGCAATAAGGCCGTACACCGAGGAGCCGCTAGACGCCGGCAACACCAGCGAGACGCCGCGAGCAGCCGCTCACAAGGCAGGAAAATTAAACAACTTAATTACAAAATAATAATTTTCTGGCTGTAAATTCGGGATGCGGAGCGTGTGCGCTGAACTAATGATGATTCCAGGGCCGATCCACCAACACGGAGAGGAGGGGGGATCTTATACCAGTCGGCACTACATTCACCTCCACGTCAGAGGCTACAGGGGCGGCCGTCATCACAAACCCTGCCAAAGAAACATCTTCCTGGAGGAGAGGAAACTGATCACCAGTATTCCCTGTTACAGATATAGTAATAACCGCTGTACTGTGTATATGTATGTATATATACGTATATATTGTATAGTAATAACTGCGGCCGCTATTGTTCCCTATTACAGATATAGTAATAACCGCTGTACTGTGTATATGTGTATATATATGTATATATTGTATAGTAATAACTGCGGCCGCTATTGTTCCCTGTTACACATATATACCTGCTGTACTGTGTATATATGTATATATATGTATATATTGTATAGTAATAACTGCGTCCGCTATTGTTCCCTATTACAGATATAGTAATAACAGCTGTACTGTGAATATATATATACTGTATAGTAATAACTGTAGCCGCTATTGTTCCCTGTTACACATATATACCTGCTGTACTGTATGTGTGTATATATATATATATATATATATATATATATATATATATATATATATAGTGGTATATTACAGGGTCAAGTTATTAATGGGGTCTATGTGTCTCCCAGGTTCCTGGCATATGCAGAGGAGAGCTAGTTGGGAAGGGTTAATTTCTAGAGCTCTTGCCTGTGTCTTGAGGAGGTGCACCTGGCTGGGTATGTTGTAGAGCCGGGCTGTGCTGTTCTCTGAGTCTCTAATGGTGCGTTTACACGGCAGATTTATCTGACAGATTTTGGAAGCCAAAGCCAGGAATGGATTTGAAAAGAGGAGAAATCTCAGTCTTTCCTTTATGACCTGTTCCCTGTTTATAGTCTGTTCCTGGCTTTGGCTTAAAAAATCTGTCAGATAATCTTTCTGTGTAAACGCACCATTAGGGTCCATTTACACAGAAAGATTATCTCACAGATTATCTGCCAAAGATTTGAAGCCGAAGTCAGGAATGGATTTGAAAAGATGAGAAATCCTTTATGATCTGATCTCTGTTTATAGTCTGTTCCTGGCTTTGGCTTCAACCCTTTGGCAGATAATCTTTCTGTGTAAATGGGCCCTTAGGCTGGGGAGGGAGACAAGCTGGATCTCCCAGAGAGTAGCTGCTGAAACCCACAAGTACACAGGTTGCTTTGTTGTGTTTGACTGGGCTGAGGCTCGCTCAGTCTGCTCCTGTAGTTGGGGGGGGTTGGTTCAGTCTGGTCCTGTAGTCGGGGAGGCTCGCTCGGTCTGGTCCTGTAGTCAGGGAGGCTCGCTCAGTCTGGTCCTGTAGTCGGGGAGGCTCGCTTAGTCTGGTCCTGTAGTCAGGGAGGCTCGCTTAGTCTGGTCCTGTAGTCGGGGAGGCTCGCTCAGTCTGGTCCTGTAGTCGGGGAGGCTCGCTTAGTCTGGTCCTGTAGTCGGGGAGGCTCACTTAGTCTGGTCCTGTAGTCAGGGAGGCTCGCTCAGTCTGGTCCTGTAGTCGGGGAGGCTCGCTCAGTCTGCTCCTGTAGTCAGGGAGGCTCGCTCAGTTTGGTCCTGTAGTCGGGGAGGCTTGCTCAGTCTGGTCCTGTAGTCGGGGAGGCTCGCTTAGTCTGGTCCTGTAGTCGGGGAGGCTCGCTCAGTTTGGTCCTGTAGTCAGGGAGGCTAGCTTAGTTTGGTCCTGTAGTCGGGGAGGCTCGCTCAGTTTGGTCCTGTAGTCAGGGAGGCTCGCTCAGTCTGGTCCTGTAGTCAGGGAGGCTCGCTCAGTCTGGTCCTGTAGTCGGGGAGGCTCGCTTAGTCTGGTCCTGTAGTCGGGGAGGCTCGCTTAGTCTGGTCCTGTAGTCAGGGAGGCTCGCTTAGTCTGGTCCTGTAGTCGGGGAGGCTCGCTCAGTCTGGTCCTGTAGTCGGGGAGGCTCGCTTAGTCTGGTCCTGTAGTCAGGGAGGCTCGCTTAGTCTGGTCCTGTAGTCGGGGAGGCTCGCTCAGTCTGGTCCTGTAGTCGGGGAGGCTCGCTTAGTCTGGTCCTGTAGTCGGGGAGGCTCACTTAGTCTGGTCCTGTAGTCAGGGAGGCTCGCTCAGTCTGGTCCTGTAGTCGGGGAGGCTCGCTCAGTCTGCTCCTGTAGTCAGGGAGGCTCGCTCAGTTTGGTCCTGTAGTCGGGGAGGCTTGCTCAGTCTGGTCCTGTAGTCGGGGAGGCTCGCTTAGTCTGGTCCTGTAGTCGGGGAGGCTCGCTCAGTTTGGTCCTGTAGTCAGGGAGGCTAGCTTAGTTTGGTCCTGTAGTCGGGGAGGCTCGCTCAGTTTGGTCCTGTAGTCAGGGAGGCTCGCTCAGTCTGGTCCTGTAGTCAGGGAGGCTCGCTCAGTTTGGTCCTGTAGTCAGGGAGGCTCGCTCAGTTTGGTCCTGTAGTCAGGGAGGCTCGCTCAGTCTGGTCCTGTAGTCGGGGAGGCTCGCTCAGTCTGGTCCTGTAGTCGGGGAGGCTCGCTCAGTCTGGTCCTGTAGTCGGGGAGGCTCGCTCAGTCTGGTCCTGTAGTCGGGGAGGCTCGCTCAGTCTGGTCCTGTAGTCGGGGAGGCTCGCTCGGTCTGGTCCTCTAGTCAGGGAGTGTATTTCTGGTTAGTTAGCCCTGGACAAGGCTAGGAATTTCTGTTTATGATTTGTGTTTTATATAAGCGTCTTTATAAGATAAAGTCTTAAAAGTATTTTTTTTTTAATGAAGTGTGTGTATATACTGTGTGTGTGTATACTGTGTGTATATATATATATATACACACTGTGTGTGTGTGTGTGTGTGTGTGTGTGTGTATAAAAAGTCTCATAAATTATTACACTAATTTTCAGAATGAGATGTGACTATACTGTAAGCAATGTATCCACCAAACAGAGGAGATTATAGAGGGTGGTCTATAGGGGAGACACAGGGGAGCTCTATGGTACAGCAGGTTCCCTCTATACACCCTGTGGCTCCTGCTCCATGATATCTATATAATGTGGGGGCAGCCATGGAGCGGGGAATGTTACTGACGGTCACTGACTAATTATAGAATCATCATGGCTTTCTATCGCTCTACTGACTCTTCTCCTTATCCACAAGCCGCTGAGGTAAACAGCCATTAGTCTTCTATGTGATAATATCAATGACCTTCTGACGGGTGTATAAGCTATACGTGGAGGATCAGCGTCCTGTGCTGCTGTGCCTGACAGGTGTATAAGCTATACATGGAGGATCAGCGTCCTGTGCTGCTGTGCCTGATGGGTGTATAAGCCAAACATGGAGGATCAGCGTCCTGTGCTGCTGTGCCTGACAGGTGTACAAGCCAAACATGGAGGATCAGCGTCCTGTGCTGCTGTACCTGACAGGTGTACAAGCCAAACATGGAGGATCAGTGTCCTGTGCTGCTGTGCCTGACAGGTGTACAAGCCAAACATGGAGGATCAGCGTCCTGTGCTGCTGTGCCTGATGGGTGTATAAGCCAAACATGGAGGATCAGCGTCCTTTGCTGCTGTGCCTGGCAGCTTTATAAGCCAAACATGAAGGATCAGCGTCCTGTGCTGCTGTGCCTGACATGTTTATAAGCTATACATGGAGGATCAGCGTCCTGTGCTGCTGTGCCTGATGGGTGTATAAGCCAAACATGGAGGATCAGCGTCCTGTGCTGCTGTGCCTGATGGGTGTATAAGCCAAACATGGAGGATCAGCGTCCTTTGCTGCTGTGCCTGGCAGCTTTATAAGCCAAACATGAAGGATCAGCGTCCTGTGCTGCTGTGCCTGACATGTTTATAAGCTATACATGGAGGATCAGCGTCCTGTGCTGCTGTGCCTGACGGGTGTACAAGCCAAACATGGAGGATCAGCGTCCTGTGCTGCTGTGCCTGATGGGTGTATAAGCCAAACATGGAGGATCAGCGTCCTTTGCTGCTGTGCCTGGCAGCTTTATAAGCCAAACATGAAGGATCAGCGTCCTGTGCTGCTGTGCCTGACATGTTTATAAGCTATACATGGAGGATCAGCGTCCTGTGCTGCTGTGCCTGACAGGTGTATAAGCTATACATGGAGGATCAGCGTCCTGTGCTGCTGTGCCTGACAGGTGTATAAGCCAAACATGGAGGATCAGCATCCTGTGCTGCTGTACCTGGAAGCTGTATAAGCCAAACATGGAGGATCAGCATCCTGTGCTGCTGTACCTGACAGGTGTACAAGCCAAACATGGAGGATCAGCGTCCTGTTGTGCTGTACCTGGCAGCTGTATAAGCCAAACATGGAGGATCAGCGTCCTGTGCCTGATGGGTGTATAAGCCAAACATGGAGGATCAGCATCCTGTGCTGCTGTACCTGACAGGTGTACAAGCCAAACATGGAGGATCAGCATCCTGTGCTGCTGTACCTGACAGGTGTACAAGCCAAACATGAAGGATCAGCGTCCTGTGCTACTGTGCCTGATGGGTGTATAAGCCAAACATGGAGGATCAGCGTCCTGTGCTGCTGTGCCTGATGGGTGTATAAGACAAATATGGAGGATCAGCGTCCTGTGCTGCTGTGCCTGACATATGTATAAGCCAAACATGGAGGATCAGCGTCCTGTGCTGCTGTACCTGATAGGTGTACAAGCCAAACATGGAGGATCAGCGTCCTGTGCTACTGTGCCTGACAGGTGTATAAGCTATACATGGAGGATCAGCGTCCTGTGCTGCTGTGCCTGACAGGTGTACAAGCCAAACATGGAGGATCAGTGTCCTGTGGTGCTGTACCTGGCAGCTGTATAAGCCAAACATGGAGGATCAGCATCCTGTGCTGCTGTACCTGACAGGTGTACAAGCCAAACATGGAGGATCAGCATCCTGTGCTGCTGTACCTGACAAGTGTACAAGCCAAACATGAAGGATCAGCGTCCTGTGCTACTGTGCCTGATGGGTGTATAAGCCAAACATGGAGGATCAGCGTCCTGTGCTGCTGTGCCTGACAGGTGTATAAGCCAAACATGGAGGATCAGCGTCTTGTGCCTGATGGGTGTATAAGCCAAACATGGAGGATCAGCGTCCTGTGCCTGATGGGTGTATAAGCCAAACATGGAGGATCAGCATCCTGTGCTGCTGTACCTGACAGGTGTACAAGCCAAACATTGAGGATCAACGTCCTGTGCTGCTGTGCCTGACAGGTGTACAAGTCAAACATGAAGGATCAGCGTCCTGTGCTGCTGTGCCTGATGGGTGTATAAGCCAAACATGGAGGATCAGCGTCCCCAGTAAAAGGTCCCCATTATATTACACACCCCAGTATAAGGTCCCCATTATATTACACACCCCAGTGTCAGGTCCCCGGTATATTACAGACCCCAGTATAAGGTCCCTAGTATATTACACACCCCAGTATATTACACACCCCAGTATAAGGTCCCTAGTATATTACACACCCCAGTATCAGGTCCCTAGTATATTACACATCCCAGTATAAGGTCCCCATTATATTACACACCCCAGTGTCAGGTCCCCGGTATATTACACACCCCAGTATAAGGTCCCTAGTATATTACACACCCCAGTATAAGGTCCCTATTATATTACACACCCCAGTGTCAGGTCCCCAGTATATTAAACACCCCAGTATATTACACACCCCAGTATAAGGTCCCTATGATATTACAGACCCCAGTATCAGGCCCCAAGTATATTACACACCCCAGTATATTATACACCCCAGTATCAGGCCCCAAGTATATTACACACCCCAGTATATTATACACCCCAGTATAAGGTCCCTTGTATATTACAGACCCCAGTATATTACACACCCCAGTATCAGGTCCCCAGTATATTACAGACCCCAGTATATTACACACCCCAGTATCAGGTCCCCAGTATATTACACACCCCAGTATCATGTCCCCAGCATATTACAGACCCCAGTACCATGTCCCCAGCATATTACACACCCCAGTATCAGTTCCCCAGTATATTACAGACCCCAGTATCAGGTCCCCAGCATATTACGCACCCCAGTATCAGGTCCCCAGTATATTACACACCCCAGTATCAGGTTCCCAGCATATTACGCACCCCAGTATCAGGTCCCCAGTATATTACACACCCCAGTATCAGGTTCCCAGCATATTACACACCAGTATCAGGCTGTGGTTCAGAGATAGCACTCTACTGACTGACTGTATATACTGGTAGTTTGGGCCCATATGATGCAGCTGCACCCCATATCCTCATACTACTACCCCCTTCATCCTCCTGCCCCTCCATCATCATACTACTACCCCCTTTATCCTCCTGCCCCTCCATCATCATACTACTACCCCCTTCATCCTCCTGGTCCTCTGTTATCATACTACTACCTCCTTCATCCTTCTGCTCCTCCATAATCATACCACTACCACCTTCATCCTCCTGGTCCTCCATTATCGTACTACCTCTTCACCTTCCTGTCCCTCCATCATCATACCACTACCACCTTCATCCTCCTGCCCCTCAGTAATGTGTGTGTGTCATTTAGTAATACATAGTTGCCAACATTTGAAAATATTTTCTAGGGAAACTAAAGCATTAACAAGGGGTGTGGCTTATTGTGGGTGTGACCTTAGTGGGGTGTAGCCTATCGTGGTGTGGTCTGCAGGGTGTGGCTTTTCACCAGTGTCCCCCCCCCCCCCCCCCGACAATTTTCCAGTTAGAATTTTAAAGTCAGAGCACACCCCAGTATCAAGTCCCCAGTATATTACACACCCCAGTATCAGGTCCCCAGTATATTACACACCCCAGCATCAGGTCCTCAGTATATTACACACCCCAGTGTCAGGTCTCCAGTATATTACAGACCCCAGTATTAGGTCCCCAGTATAATACAGACGCCAGTATTAGGTCCTCAGTATATTACACACCCCAGTATCAGGTCCCCAGTATATTACACACCCCAGTATCAGGTCCCCAGTATATTACACACCCCAGTATCAGGTTTCCAGTATATTACACACCCCAGTATGAGGTCTCCAGTATATTACACACCCCAGCTCAAAGTAGCATACAGGTTGTGGTTCAGAGATAGCACTTTACTGACTGACTGTATATACTGGTAATTTGTGGCCATAAGATGCAGCTGCACCCCATATCATCATACTACTACCCCCTTCTTCCTCCTGCCCCTCCATGATCATACTACTACCCCCTTCATCCTCCTGCCCCTCCATCATCATACTACTACCCCCTTCATCCTCCTGCCCCTCCATCATTATACTATGTATGGTTTCTCTAGTTCCGCAGCACTCATTTCCCTGCTCTGCATGAGTGATGTCACTCATGCAGACAGGGAGGGTGGGGTTTCCTGTGGTGGGGGCGGAGCCGTCGCCTGCTCTCTGCATTGCTACCGACATGCAGAGTGAACAGACCCTAAAGGGTCACTCCGTCTGAAGCTAGGCTCTGTGTTTCAGCAGTTAAATGTAAACTAAAGTTGTGGTCAGAATAGGTGTATAGAAGTTTATAGGGATCACTGAGTGAGCCCCCTCCTTCCTGCCCCCCATTACTATCTGCCACACCGCTCCAGGTTACATCCATAGGTAAGATGGGAATAGTCTGTTGTGTTTCAGTGCTTTTTGCCTGGTTGCCCTCTTTCCATGCAGTCGTTCCACCAACCCTCTCCCCCCGGTTGACCCTCTCTCCATAAAAAGGTCCCCTGCACCCCCTAGTTGGCCCTCTTTCCGTGTAGTCCCCCCCTCCCCGGTTGCCTCCCTCTCCATGCAGTGGTCCCCTGCACCCGGTTGCCCCTCTCTCCATGCAGTGGTCCCCTGCACCCGGTTGCCCCTCTCTCCATGCAGTGGTCCCCTGCACCCGGTTGCCCCCCTCTCCATGCAGTGGTCCCCTGCACTCAGATGCCTCCCTCTCCATGCAGTGGTCCCCTGCACCCGGTTGCCCCCCTCTCCATGCAGTGGTCCCCCGCCCGCTCTCCTCGTCTTCCTCTCCTTCGCTTGCAGTCGCCTCGTTTTCTGGTAGACGTCATCCTGACTGGAAAGTGTTTTTGTTTGAACTGAAGCAGAATTTGCATGAGCTTTGTGGAGAGGAACGTGACGGCCGGCGCTGGCGGAGGATTGTCCACAGTCAGTGTCAGGCAGCAGAATGAGCCTTTCTTCTCGGCAGCACCCCCCACCTGTATGCCCCCTCCCCCCATCTGTATACCCCCCCCCGCCGGACATCTACAGCAACGCTCAACACTATTACCGATCCAATCTATTATAACAATCTGAAAATCAATTCCCTGAAAATCTTACACTTCGGGTAAAAAGACTGAAAGATATATACTACTTGTGTATATAATTCTGTGTGTGTGTGTGTGTGTGTGTATAAATGTGTGTGTGTGTGTGTGTGTGTGTGTGTATAGATAGATAGGTAGGAGATAGATAGATAGATATACACAGTAGTACCTTGGTTTAAGAGTAACTTGGTTTAAGAGCGTTTTGGTTTAAGAGATCACAGTTTTTCAAAATAGTGACTTGGTGTAAGAGCATTGCTTTGGTGTAAGAGCTCCCTGTACTGGGTGGGAGGGGGAGTGGGCATAGCGGGGTCTACAGCCCTGTACTCTGACCCAAGAAGTCTCCCTTACCTTCCAAATCATAGCAGATCCACTTCACACTGGGGCTTACATCAGGGGACAGGACTGTGGGGGTAATCTCTCCATAGCTGTAACCCCTCCCTCCCCGGACAGAGAGTGCTGCATGTATGTGCCCATATCTGCCCTGCTCATTCCTTCCTGCTCCCTGCAGTCTCTGTCCGCCCTTGTGTTTCCCATCCTCTCCATTACTGTACAGTAACTTATATATCACATATCCAGCTGCAGTGTTATCAGGGTTATACAGTTACTATACATTATATACCACATGCTGCTATACTGTACAGTAACTTATATATCACATATCCAGCTGCTGTGTTATCAGGGTTATACAGTTACTATACATTATATACCACATGCTGCTATACTGTACAGTAACTTATATATCACATATCCAGCTGCTGTGTTATCAGGGTTATACAGTTACTATACATTATACACCACATGCTGCTATACTGTACAGTAACTTATATATCACATATCCAGCTGCTGTGTTATCAGGGTTATACAGTTACTATACATTATATACCACATGCTGTTATACTGTATAGTAACTTATATATCACATATCCAACTGCTGTGTTATCAGGGTTATACAGTTACTATACATTATACAACACATGCTGCTATACTGTACAGTAACTTATATATCACATATCCAGCTGCTGTGGTATCAGGGTTATACAGTTACTATACATTATATACCACATGCTGCTATACTGTACAGTAACTTATATATCACATATCCAGCTGCTGCTGTGTTATCAGGGTTATACAGTTACTATACATTATACACCACATGCTGATTGCTATACTGTACAGTAACTTATATATCACATATCCAGCTGCAGTGTTATCAGGGTTATACAGTTACTATACATTATACACCACATGCTGCTATACTCTACAGTAACTTATATATCACATATCCAGCTGCTGTGTTATCAGGGTTATACAGTTACTATACATTTTATACCACATGCTGCTATACTGTACAGTAACTTATATATCACATATCCAGCTGCTGTGTTATCAGGGTTATACAGTTACTATACATTATACACCACATGTTGATTGCTATACTGTACAGTAACTTATATATCACATATCCAGATGCTCCTGTGTTATCAGGGTTATACAGTTACTATACATTATACACCACATGCTGCTATACTGTACAGTAACTTATATATCACATATCCAGCTGCTGTGTTATCAGGGTTATACAGTTACTATACATTATATACCACATGTTTATTGCTATACTGTACAGTAACTTATATATCACATATCCAGCTGCTGTGTTATCAGGGTTATACAGTTACTATACATTATATACCACATGCTGCTATACTGTACAGTAACTTACATATCACATCCAGCTGCTGCAGTGTTATCAGGGTTATACAGTTACTATACATTATATACCACATGCTGCTATACTGTACAGTAACTTATATATCACATCCAGCTGCTGCTATGTTATCACGGTTATACAGTTACTATACATTATATACCACATGCTGATTGCTATACTGTACAGTAACTTATATATCACATATCCAGCTGCTGTGTTATCAGGGTTATACAGTTACTATACATTATACACCACATGCTGCTATACTGTACAGTAACTTATATATCACATATCCAGCTGCTGTGTTATCAGGGTTATACAGTTACTATACATTATACACCACATGCTGCTATACTGTACAGTAACTTATATATCACATATCCAGCTGTTGTGTTATCAGGGTTATACAGTTAATATACATTATACACCACATGCTGCTATACTGTACAGTAACTTATATATCACATATCCAGCTGCTGCTGTGTTATCACGGTTATACAGTTACTATACATTATATACCACATGCTGATTGCTATACTGTACAGTAACTTATATATCACATATCCAGCTGCTGTGTTATCAGGGTTATACAGTTACTATACATTATACACCACATGCTGCTATACTGTACAGTAACTTATATATCACATATCCAGCTGCTGTGTTATCAGGGTTATACAGTTACTATACATTATACACCACATGCTGCTATACTGTACAGTAACTTATATATCACATATCCAGCTGCTGTGTTATCAGGGTTATACAGTTACTATACATTATACACCACATGCTGCTATACTGTACAGTAACTTATATATCACATATCCAGCTGCTGCTGTGTTATCACGGTTATACAGTTACTATACATTATATACCACATGCTGATTGCTATACTGTACAGTAACTTATATATCACATATCCAGCTGCTGCTGTGTTATCAGGGTTATACAGTTACATTATATACCACATGCTGCTATACTGTACAGTAACTTATATATCACATATCCAGCTGCTGTGTTATCAGGGTTATACAGTTACTATACATTATATACCACATGCTGCTATACTGTACAGTAACTTATATATCACATATCCAGCTGCAGTGTTATCAGGGTTATACAGTTACTATACATTATACACCACATGCTGATTGCTATACTGTACAGTAACTTATATATCACATATCCAGCTGCTGCTGTGTTATCAGGGTTATACAGTTACTATACATTATATACCACATGCTGCTATACTGTACAGTAACTTATATATCACATATCCAGCTTCTGCTGTGTTATCAGGGTTATACAGTTACTATACATTATATACCACATGCTGCTATACTGTACAGTAACTTATATATCACATATCCAGCTGCTGCTGTGTTATCAGGGTTATACAGTTACTATACATTATACACCACATGCTGCTATACTGTACAGTAACTTATATATCACATATCCAGCTGCTGTGTTATCAGGGTTATACAGTTACTATACATTATACACCACATGCTGATTGCTATACTGTACAGTAACTTATATATCACATATCCAGCTGCTGTGTTATCAGGGTTATACAGTTACTATACATTATATACCACATGCTGCTATACTGTACAGTAACTTATATATCACATATCCAGCTGCTGCTGTGTTATCAGGGTTATACAGTTACTATACATTATATACCACATGCTGCTATACTGTACAGTAACTTGTATATCACATATCCAGCTGCTGTGTTATCAGGGTTATACAGTTACTATACATTATACACCACATGCTGCTATACTGTACAGTAACTTATATATCACATATCCAGCTGCTGTGTTATCAGGGTTATACAGTTACTATACATTATACACCACATGCTGCTATACTGTACAGTAACTTGTATATCACATATCCAGCTGCTGTGTTATCAGGGTTATACAGTTACTATACATTATACACCACATGCTGCTATACTGTACAGTAACTTATATATCACATATCCAGCTGCTGTGTTATCAGGGTTATACAGTTACTATACATTATATACCACATGCTGCTATACTGTACAGTAACTTATATATCACATATCCAGCTGCTGTGTTATCAGGGTTATACAGTTACTATACATTATACACCACATGCTGCTATACTGTACAGTAACTTATATATCACTGATTCTGCAGCTTCTCATTGTTTCTTCTCTTCTACATGTTATTCAGAATAATCAGTATATTTGGGGAGTGGAACCAATTGTCTGCAGATCAGTGATTTCTCATGGGGAAATTAGCTTTGGTTAATTATGCTCGTAATCCAAGGCACTATATATATATATATATATATATATATATATATATATATATATATACATATATATACATATATACATACATTCATTCGTGTGTGTATATCTGTGTATGTGTGTGTGTCTGTGTATATATATATATATATATATATATATATATATATATATATATATATATTTATGAGATAGATGGATAGGTGATGGATATATATACACACACACACCTGTATGAGATATTCTGCAAGGACTCTTTGTAAATATAGAAGAGACGGTTATGGTGACAGCACATGCATCACTCTGTAACTGTTATATAGAGACAAATGGGACCTGTCATATATCTGTCTGTGCTTCCAGACTGCTGACACTGTTATATAGAGGTCAGCAGACACATGGGACCCCTCATATATCTGTCTGTGCTTCCAGACTGCTGACACTGTTATATAGAGGTCAGGAGACACATGGGACCTGTCATATATCTGTCTGTGCTTCCAGACTGCTGACACTGTTATATAGAGGTCAGGAGACACATGGGACCTGTCATAACTGTCTGTGCTTCCAGACTGCTGACACTGTTATATAGAGGTCAGCAGACACATGGGACCCCTCATATATCTGTCTGTGCTTCCAGACTGCTGACACTGTTATATAGAGGTCAGGAGACACATGGGACCTGTCATATAACTCTGTGTTTCCAGACTGCTGACACTGTTATATAGAGGTCAGGAGACACATGGGACCCCTCATATATCTGTCTGTGCTTCCAGACTGCTGACACTGTTATATAGAGGTCAGGAGACACATGGGACCCCTCATATATCTGTCTGTGCTTCCAGACTGCTGACACTGTTATATAGAGGTCAGGAGACACATGGGACCTGTCATATATCTGTCTGTGCTTCCAGACTGCTGACACTGTTATATAGAGGTCAGGAGACACATGGGACCTGTCATATAACTGTCTGTGCTTCCAGACTGCTGACACTGTTATATAGAGGTCAGGAGACACATGGGACCCCTCATATATCTGTCTGTGCTTCCAGACTGCTGACACTGTTATATAGAGGTCAGGAGACACATGGGACCCCTCATATATCTGTCTGTGCTTCCAGACTGCTGACACTGTTATATAGAGGTCAGGAGACACATGGGACCTGTCATATATCTGTCTGTGCTTCCAGAATGTAGACAAATGTTTACATTCTTCTGCGCAAAGAGTCGAAGAACCATTCCTGAAGTGCAAGAGATAAAAGCTGTAAAGTCTCCTCTCTCTTTCTCCCTGCATGAGCGACACCTGGAAGAGGAGTCCAAGCAGGGTCAAGGATGGGAAGGGGAGTAAGGAGGAACGCCATTATGACTCTCTGTACTAAACAATTTTAAAAAATCCCTGATAATGGAATCACAGACAGATATATGAGAGGTAACATGTGCCCCTTTACCCAACAGCTGGGGTTTTAATCAATTGTTTATAAATAGATCTCCAGACGTTTGTGTGAAGGGATCAGAGGATCCTCCCTGCAACGCCAGAAGCCACGACCATTATACAGTATCTAGAACAGAAGCCACGACCATTATACATTATCTAGAACAGGCACTACGACCATTATACAGTATCTAGAACAGAAGCCACGACCATTATACAGTATCTAGAACAGAAGCCACTACCATGATACTGTATCTAGAACAGACACCACCACCATTATACAGTATCTAGAACAGAAGCCACCAGTATTATACAACATCTAGAACACAAGCCACGACCATTATACTGTATCTAGAACAGACACCACCACCGTTATACAGTATCTAGAACAGAAGCCATCACCATTATACAACATCTAGAACAGAAGCCACTACCATGATACTGTATCTAGAACAGAAGCCACGACCATGATACTGTATCTAGAACAGAAGCCACGACCATGATACTGTATCTAGAACAGAAGCCACGCCCATGATACTGTATCTAGAACAGAAGCCATCACCATTATACAACATCTAGAACAGAAGCCACGACCATGATACTGTATCTAGAACAGAAGCCACGCCCATGATACTGTATCTAGAACAGAAGCCACGCCCATGATACTGTATCTAGAACAGAAGCCACGACCATTATACTGTATCTAGAACAAAAACCACCCCCGTTATACAGTATCTAGAACAGAAGCCACCAGTATTATACAGTATCTAGAACTCTCTCTCTCTAGATCAGTGTCCCCAGCCCAGGGCTCTCCAGCTGCCGCACGCCTTGCACATTGTAATCCTGCTGCTTATATTCCTGGTGCTTACATGCTGCCCGAGGCTGTGAGTATTGCTGATACTGACACCTGCTGGGACCGACTCGCTGTCATTTCATGGCAGTTTTTGCTTCTTACTGTTCTGAGGATGATGCACCCGTATTATCTTGGGTCCTATTACACGGAGCGATTTTTAACGATTAACAACTAACAATAGCAAACGAGATTGCTTATCATTAACCTGAAATCGTTCACCATATTACACAGATCGATAGTCGTTAGTTACCATCGTTACTATGACCGTTATTGCGATCGTTACTATGATCGTTTACTCCATCTGATTCCTGCAAAACCATAAACAATGTGCAATTACACAGAACGATTAGTAAACAAATGCGGAATTTGAGCGAACAAATGTGGAATTACAGCAAACGATTATCGTTTAAATTTGAACGATATAACGATTTTGCGCATGATAATCGTCCCGTGTAATAGGGCCCAGCTATTATAAGGCTCTGATTTTAGAAAAACCTCTTGAAATGAATTTAGGGAATTTAAGGGGGGTTCATTCATCTCTACCCGCAGTCATGGTGACCCCTAAGTCCCCTGGGGGGATGGAGTGGTGATGTGTCTATATGACTGCCACTCTTATCACCATGTACAGGTCAGCCATAGCCGAGTCCCACAGAGTCCAACACCAATCAGTCCCACAGACAGTGATAGCCGAGTATGACACCGATCAGTCTCACAGACAGTGATAGCCGAGTCCCACAGACAGTGATAGCCGAGTCCCACAGACAGTGATAGCCGAGTATTGACACCGATCAGTCTCACAGACAGTGATAGCCGAGTATGACACCGATCAGTCTCACAGACAGTGATAGCCGAGTATGACACCGATCAGTCTCAGACAGTGATAGCCGAGTATAACACCGATCAGTCTCACAGACAGTGATAGCCGAGTATAACACCGATCAGACCCACAGACAGTGATAGCCGAGTATAACACCGATCAGTCTCACAGACAGTGATAGCCGAGTATGACACTGATCAGTCTCACAGACAGTGATAGCAGAGTATGACACCGATCAGTCTCACAGACAGTGATAGCCGAGTATGACACCGATCAGTCTCAGACAGTGATAGCCGAGTATAACACCGATCAGTCTCACAGACAGTGATAGCCGAGTATGATGCAGATCAGTCCCACAGACAGTGATAGCCGAGTATGACACCGATCAGTCTCACAGACAGTGATAGCCGAGTCCCACAGACAGTGATAGCCGAGTCCCACAGACAGTGATAGCCGAGTATGACACCGATCAGTCTCACAGACAGTGATAGCCGAGTATGACACCGATCAGTCTCACAGACAGTGATAGCCGAGTATGACACCGATCAGTCTCAGACAGTGATAGCCGAGTATAACACCGATCAGTCTCACAGACAGTGATAGCCGAGTATAACACCGATCAGACCCACAGACAGTGATAGCCGAGTATAACACCGATCAGTCTCACAGACAGTGATAGCCGAGTATGACACTGATCAGTCTCACAGACAGTGATAGCAGAGTATGACACCGATCAGTCTCACAGACAGTGATAGCCGAGTATGACACCGATCAGTCTCAGACAGTGATAGCCGAGTATAACACCGATCAGTCTCACAGACAGTGATAGCCGAGTATGATGCAGATCAGTCCCACAGACAGTGATAGCCGAGTATGACACCGATCAGTCTCACAGACAGTGATAGCCGAGTATGATGCAGATCAGTCTCACAGACAGTGATAGCCGAGTATGACACTGATCAGTCTCAGACAGTGATAGCAGAGTATAACACCGATCAGTCTCACAGACAGTGATAGCCGAGTATGACACCGATCAGTCTCACAGACAGTGATAGCCGAGTATGACACCGATCAGTCTCACAGACAGTGATAGCCGAGTATGACCCCGATCAGTCTCACAGACAGTGATAGCCGAGTATGACACCGATCAGTCTCACAGACAGTGATAGCCGAGTATGACACCGATCAGTCTCACAGACAGTGATAGCCGAGTATGACACCGATCAGTCTCACAGACAGTGATAGCCGAGTATGACCCCGATCAGTCTCACAGACAGTGATAGCCGAGTATGACACCGATCAGTCTCAGACAGTGATAGCCGAGTATAACACCGATCAGTCTCACAGACAGTGATAGCCGAGTATGACACTGATCAGTCTCAGACAGTGATAGCAGAGTATAACACCGATCAATCTCACAGACAGTGATAGCCGAGTATGACACCGATCAGTCTCACAGACAGTGATAGCCGAGTATGACACCGATCAGTCTCACAGACAGTGATAGCCGAGTATGACCCCGATCAGTCTCACAGACAGTGATAGCCGAGTATGACAACGATCAGTCCCACAGACAGTGATAGCCGAGTATAACACCGATCAGTCTCACAGACAGTGATAGCCGAGTATGACCTCGATCAGTCCCACAGACAGTGATAGCCGAGTATAACACCGATCAGTCTCACAGACAGTGATAGCCGAGTATGACAACGATCAGTCTCACAGACAGTGATAGCCGAGTATGACAACGATCAGTCTCACAGACAGTGATAGCCGAGTATAACACCGATCAGTCTCACAGACAGTGATAGCCGAGTATGACCTCGATCAGTCCCACAGACAGTGATAGCCGAGTATAACACCGATCAGTCTCACAGACAGTGATAGCCGAGTATGACCTCGATCAGTCCCACAGACAGTGATAGCCGAGTATAACACCGATCAGTCCCACAGACAGTGATAGCCGAGTATGACGCAGATCAGTCCTACAGAGAGTGGATAGAGCCGTGGGCAGACCACCACTCCATCCACGTAGAAGGATTCCAGGCAATCGTTCTCATGGCTGATAGAGACCCTCAGCACACGGGTAGCGGTTTCACGTTATTCTTTAATTCAGGGTCATTTAATATAACTGATGTAAAGAAACATGGGGCAGATGGTGGAGAAGAATAGAGCGCATACATACTACACAAGGGGGAGGAGGTATCAGTATGGGCACAGCCTCCAGGGGGCGCAGTATCCCCATTCCCCAGTGTAATGGCGGCCGTATTCATTGACATTGATAAATGTGATGTCAACCTGTTATCAGTTGATGTCTGATGCCCGGCCGTATCAGACTAGTCTCTGCGTCTAGCGGTCAGCGTTTCAGCACAATCCCTCCTAATGTACCGTACGCTGACAAGAAGGCAAAATCTCAGCTACAACAGTCAGAAAAACTTGACAGAAAAACTTGACTTAGGTACCAAGCCGGGAGGTGCGCTCATTCTCATGGCCGGGGTGGGGGGGTTACCAGGCCGGGAGGAGCGCTCATTCTCATGGCCGGGGTGGGGGTGTACCAGGCTGGGAGGTGCGCTCATTCTCATGGCCGGGGTGGGGGTGTACCAGGCTGGGAGGTGCGCTCATTCTCATGGCCGGGGTGGGGGTGTACCAGGCCGGGAGCAGCTCTCATTCTCATGGCCGGGGTGGGGGTGTACCAGGCCGGAAGGAGCGCTCATTCTCATGGCCGGGGTGGGGGTGTACCAGGCCGGGAGCAGCGCTCATTCTCATGGCCGGGGTGGGGGTGTACCAGGCTGGGAGGTGCGCTCATTCTCATGGCCGGGGTGGGGGTGTACCAGGCCGGGAGGAGCGCTCATTCTCATGGCCGGGGTGGGGGTGTACCAGGCCGGGAGGAGCGCTCATTCTCATGGCCGGGGTGGGGGGGTTACCAGGCCGGAAGGAGCGCTCATTCTCATGGCCGGGGTGGGGGGGTTACCAGGCCGGGAGGAGCGCTCATTCTCATGGCCGGGGTAGGGGTGTACCAGGCCGGGAGCAGCGCTCATTCTCATGGCCGGGGTGGGGGTGTACCAGGCCGGGAGCAGCGCTCATTCTCATGGCCGGGGTGGGGGTGTACCAGGCCGGGAGGAGCGCTCATTCTCATGGCCGGGGTGGGGGTGTACCAGGCCGGGGGGAGCGCTCATTCTCATGGCCGGGGTGGGGGGGTTACCAGGCCGGAAGGAGCGCTCATTCTCATGGCCGGGGTGGGGGGGTTACCAGGCCGGGAGCAGCGCTCATTCTCATGGCCGGGGTGGGGGGGTTACCAGGCCGGGAGGAGCGCTCATTCTCATGGCCGGGGTGGGGGTGTACCAGGCCGGGAGCAGCGCTCATTCTCATGGCCGGGGTGGGGGTGTACCAGGCCGGGAGCAGCGCTCATTCTCATGGCCGGGGTGGGGGTGTACCAGGCCGGGAGCAGCGCTCATTCTCATGGCCGGGGTGGGGGTGTACCAGGCCGGGAGGAGCGCTCATTCTCATGGCCGGGGTGGGGGTGTACCAGGCCGGGGGGAGCGCTCATTCTCATGGCCGGGGTGGGGGTGTACCAGGCCGGAAGGAGCGCTCATTCTCATGGCCAGGGTGGGGGTGTACCAGGCTGGGAGGAGCGCTCATTCTCATGGCCGGAGTGGGGGTGTACCAGGCCGGGAGCAGCGCTCATTCTCATGGCCGGGGTGGGGGTGTACCAGGCCGGAAGGAGCGCTCATTCTCATGGCCGGGGTGGGGGTGTACCAGGCTGGGAGGAGCGCTCATTCTCATGGCCGGAGTGGGGGTGTACCAGGCCGGGAGCAGCGCTCATTCTCATGGCCGGGGTGGGGGTGTACCAGCCCGGAAGGAGCGCTCATTCTCATGGCCGGGTGGGGGTGTACCAGGCCGGAAGGAGCGCTCATTCTCATGGCCGGGGTGGGGGTCTACCAGGTCGGGAGCAGCGCTCATTCTCATGGCCGGGGTGGGGGTGGGTACCAGGTCGGGAGCAGCGCTCATTCTCATGGCCGGGGTGGTGGTGGGCACCAGGCCGGGAGCAGCGCTCATTCTCATGGCCGGGGTGGGGGTCTACCAGGCCGGGAGCAGCGCTCATTCTCATGGCCGGGGTGGGGGTGTACCAGGCCGGGAGCAGCGCTCATTCTCATGGCCGGGGTGGGGGGGTTACCAGGCCGGGAGGAGCGCTCATTCTCATGGCCGGGGTGGGGGTGTACCAGGCCGGGAGCAGCGCTCATTCTCATGGCCGGGGTGGGGGTGTACCAGGCCGGGAGGAGCGCTCATTCTCATGGCTGGGGTGGGGGTGTACCAGGCCGGGAGCAGCGCTCATTCTCATGGCCGGGGTGGAGGGGTTACCAGGCCGGGAGGAGCGCTCATTCTCACGGCCGGGGTGGGGGGGTACCAGGCCGGGAGGAGCGCTCATTCTCATGGCCGGGGCATCGCCGGGATCTGCTGGAATTTACCGTATTCGGCAGCAACGCTCTCATGAGAAGCTTCTGAAAATCAATGCACAAAATAATCAGAGTTTATAGCGGATCAATGCTATTTCTCACTCATTTGTATAACCTCTCAACCTCGATTTGTAAGCAGACGCCATCTTGCAATCAAAATATCCTGAAGCATCAAAAAAGAAAATCCATCCCTCTCATCCTGACGGCCGTTCTCCACATCGGACCTGCCGGGGCTTTAACTCAAGCCCTTCATGTATATCTAGAATATTCCCTATGTTCTGTAGACACACAATTTTCCGGGTTCTGGAAGGAAAGCTGTCTCTCTAGCGCCATCTACTGGAGGTGTCTATCCTGTAAGTCAGTGACCAACCCTTACAGGTTTTTTCTTTTATATCAACTGGTGCCAGAGAGTGTCGGAGATTTGTAATTTACTTCTATATAAAAAAAAAATCCCCAGTCTTTCAGTACTTATCAGCTGCTGTATATCCTGCAGGAAGTGGTGTATTCTCTCCAGTCTTCCAGTACTTATCAGCTGCTGCAGCCAGGCTCATCTTCCTCTCCAGTCTATCCTGAATGCGGCAGCCAGACTCATCTTCCTCTCCAGTCTATCCTGCATGTAGCAGCCAGACTAATCTTCCTCTCCAGTCTATCCTGCACGTAGCAGCCACCCAGGCTCATCTTCCTCTCCAGTCTATCCTGCATGTTGCAGCCAGACTAATCTTCCTCTCCAGTCTATCTTGTATACAGCAGCCAGACTCATCTTCCTTTCCAGTCTATCCTGCATGTAGCAGCCAGACTAATCTTCCTCTCCAGTCTATCCTGCATGTAGCAGCCAGGCTCATCTTCCTCTCCAGTCTATCCTGCATGTAGCAGCCACCCAGACTAATCTTCCTCTCCAGTCTATCCTGCATGTAGCAGCCAGACTAATCTTCCTCTCCAGTCTATCCTGCATGTAGCAGCCAGACTAATCTTCCTCTCCAGTCTATCCTGCATGTAGCAGCCACGCTCATCTTCCTCTCCAGTCTATCCTGCATGTAGCAGCCACCCAGGCTCATCTTCCTCTCCAGTCTATCCTGCATGTAGCAGCCACCCAGGCTCATCTTCCTCTCCAGTCTATCCTGCATGTAGCAGCCACCCAGGCTCATCTTCCTCTCCAGTCTATCCTGCATATAGCAGCCAGACATTGGTGTGTGTGACTGGATCATCCTCTTCTCTCTGACTATGTATGATGGCCGGACCAGGGGCAAATAACACACTTTTGCATCATGTCACCCCCAGTCGTGCTCTGTACCCTCCAGCAATCAGGTCTCATATTCACTTTGTATTTATATTGATTCATATTGATTTTATTTTGTGGACTGTCCCTTTAAACTCCTTCCCATCACAGTGATTAGTGGGCAGGTTTATTTTTTTAATTATTACTCTATCTGAATGTGAGATGTCAGGAAAGGGTTAACAAGCCCTGCAGCGTGACCATGGACATTATGGGTGGACATAATTTTTAGGGTTCTTACTCCTCCTCTGGTCCCCAGCCAGGAGCCTCCTCTGTACTAAGATGGGGCGAGGACAGGGGTCCGTGTCTCTGGTCCTGTAACGTCCGCAGTAACTCCGGCCAATAGGTGGCACCAGAGGGACTGTCATCTGCATACTTCTTCCCATGGAGCATTGCAGCATCTCTTCAATGAGAAACATTACCCCCCCGTTATGTTATGTATAAATATTCCAAGTCATCCATGGAACGTTCTAGAACTGTCAAGTGTCTGGACAGATACAGGTGAGAATATGCTTTCCTGTGCACATAATTATACTCCTTTTCATCCTCCATGACTTTGATGTATCAACCAGTGATATCTATTACCATAGTATAAACGGTGACTAAGAGAACCGAGAAGCAAATTATTCACAGGATCTTTCCAAGTGCAAATGTCTGCAGGTAGCGGAAACATCCGGAAACAAAGCTGCGGCTGTGCCATCAATCTCCAGTCAGTAATCATAGGAGGGATCAGCAGATATTATTCCTCTGATCATTTGCTTACATATAGGTGATATACTATGCAGGATATCTCTATGTTTTATTCAAGGATTGATTTCTCCCCAAGGAAATCCATAGATCAGACGTGTCTATGCTAAGAAACCGTGTGAGATGCCTCCAAGAATGTTCCGACTCCATAGAACACTTTGCTTGGGATCAGACAAGGCTTCTGCAAGATTACTGGGGTTCAGGAGGAGCACTCTGCCCATTCCCCCGAGGTTACGGTGACCTGTACGGGCGCACGTGACACGTTTACACTGAGTACAATGACACGGCCGCCGCCAATAGACAGCAGAACTGGACCTCATCGATGGCTCCCAGTATTTCCCAGAACAAATATATGAAGTCCCATGTAATGGAAGAAGAGCTCACCAACAGATGAAACCGAAGGTACGATGGTACAATAATCATATATTATGGAGATGACGATGAGAAGATGAACAGGAACAAACCAGAATTCTAACCATAACTAGCTATCCCCTATTCATTCCCTAGATCCATCCCTGAGCACCACTGACCCTCACTGTCCCTGAATCTTTCCCTAGATCTCCCCCTGAGCACCACTGACCCTCACTGTCCTGAATCTTTCCCTAGATCTCCCCCTGAGCACCAATGACCATCACTGTCCATGAATCTTTCCCTAGATCTCCCCCTGAGCACCAATGACCCTCACTGTCCCCTCATTATTCCCTAGATCTCCCCCAGAGCACCACTGACCCTCACTGTCCTGAATCTTTCCCTAGATCTCCCCCAGAGCACCACTGACCCTCACTGTCCCCTCATTATTCCCTAGATCTCCCCCAGAGCACCACTGACCCTCACTGTCCCCTCATTATTCCCTAGATCTCCCCCAGAGCACCACTGACCCTCACTGTCCCCTCATTATTCCCTAGATCTCCCCCAGAGCACCACTGACCCTCACTGTCCCTGAATCTTTCCCTAGATCTCCCCCAGACCACCACTGACCCTCACTGTCCCCTCATTATTCCCTAGATCTCCCCCAGAGCACCACTGACCCTCACTGTCCCCTCATTATTCCCTAGATCTCCCCCAGAGCACCACTGACCCTCACTGTCCCCTCATTATTCCCTAGATCTCCCCAGAGCACCACTGACCCTCACTGTCCCTGAATCTTTCCCCAGATCTACCTAAACTACATGCATTGGCTTCTTTACTCACCAATTGTAAATAAATGAATAAATAACTGTACCTAAAAAAAACAACAACCTACAAGTATTTGTTTCTTTCTCCCCCGTGATAAGTTTCTTAGGTTTGTATCTTGAATAGTCCCAGGTAGTAGATGGCGACATCCCACCTGATGTGCTAGCCTCTGTATGCAGCTCAGTATAGAGCGGGTATGTCCAGAGCTGAACCCCAGCCAGTCTATACGGCATGCTAGTAAATCCTGTATAAATCCCATTCCTGGGTCACCACTTGTTAATTCAGCGTCATTCTGGACGGGCGATAACACATAAGACCCCAGTGATGGGCCTGCAATCTACAAGGACAGCGGCTGGCTCGGCAGATTATGGATTTGCATAGGACAGTATGCTGACGGCAGATAAAGACTCGTCGCTCCATCTCTTCTGCCTTTCTAATTAATGCCTTATTCTCAGGACGGCCCTACGTATATCCTCAGCACAATGAGATTGCCCTATTCATGGACGCTGCAGCTGCTGCCAACGTGTTTGGGACGTCTACCAGTGTTTCACATTAATGTAATACTTCCTAAGCGGCTGTGGTTTCCATCCTGTGGCCTCCATCTTTGTCCTGGTCTCTGCCGTGTCCTATGCTGTACATACTCTTTGCCTCTTTAGTCCCAGGTCTATGCTATTACACCACAGTTTTCCATAGATCGGAGTTTATCGTTGGCCCAGCCTCCCTTAGACCAGCATATTGTGATGTAGTGGAGCTGCAGCGCGCACCGCACCTGTGTAGTGGAGGCCATCAGCTCACACATCTAATGTAGCAGGTCGCTGCTTAGCATGCAAATAAGATTCAGCCCAAGGATCACAGTAAATACCGCCATAAAGTGACGTAAACATATCTGTCGTGTCACTATTAGGGTACTATTACACGGAACGATAATCGGCCGAATCGGCCCCATTTGGCCAATTATCGTTCCATGTAATAAATACAACATTCAGCCGATGACCACGATCATCGGCTGATCGTTGATATAGGTTCTGACCTATTTTTGTCAGGCACCGACAGCGTACCGCTACGTGTAATAGCGGTGCGCGGGCGGCGACCAACGATATACATTACCCATCCATGTTACAGGGCTGCTGCTGCGGTCTTCTTCTCCCCGGGTCCCGTGCGCTGTAACGTCAGAGTGGCCTGTCAGCTGACAGGCCGCCCGGCCAATCACAGGCCGCGACGGTCCTGGCCTGTGATTGGCTGAGTGGCCTGTCAGCTGACAGGCCACTCTGACGTTACAGCGCGCGGGACCCGGGGAGAAGAAGACAGCAGCAGCAGCCCTGGAACATGGATGGGTAATGTATATAGTTATGCAAGGGCTGCAAGGACATCGGTAACGATCTCCTCGCAGCCCTTGTTTAACGATTATCGGGCCGTGTAATAGGCCCAGTAAACGAGCAGCGATCTAGCAGATCGCTGCTGGTTTACAGGTATTATCGGGCCCCCATCGGCTCGTGTAATACCATCCTTAGGCATGTTACATCAATTGTACATAACCAACAACAGAAGCAAGCTCACCTTCCCAAGGTCTGAGAAGAATCCATGACGGCTCCTCCAGATGAGAAAATACAAAGGATGAAGAGATGCTAGCAGTATATAGACATGATCAGTAAGTGTCAGTATATAGATATGTATCAGTGTATAGATAAGTATCAGTAAGTATTAGTATATAGATAAATATCAGTATATAAATAAGTAGCAGAATATAGATAATCAGTAAGTATTAGTATATAGATAAGTATCAGTATATAGATAATCAGCAAGTATCAGTATATAGATGAGTAGCAGTATATAGATAATCAGTAAGTATTAGTATATAGATAAGTATCAGTATATAGATAATCAGCAAGTATCAGTATATAGATAAGTAGCAGTATATAATCAGTAAGTATCAGTATATAGATAAGTAGCAGAATATAGATAATCAGTAAGTATTAGTATATAGATAAGTATCAGTATATAGATATGATCAGTAAGTATCAGTATATAGATGAGTAGCAGGATATAGATAATCAGTAAGTATCAGTATATAGATGAGTAGCAGTATATAGATAATCAGTAAGTATCAGTATATAGATAAGTAGCAGTATATAGATATGATCAGTAAGTATCAGTATATAGATGAGTAGCAGGATATAGATAATCAGTAAGTATCAGTATATAGATGAGTAGCAGTATATAGATAATCAGTAAGTATCAGTATATAGATGAGTAGCAGGATATAGATAATCAGTAAGTATCAGTATATAGATGAGTAGCAGTATATAGATAATCAGTAAGTATCAGTATATAGATAAGTAGCAGTATATAGATCCTAGTTCTCTCTTCACAAGTCAATGTGGTGGAGGATACAGATCTTCTAGCCTGACTTCCATAGGGACAATACAGATCAGGACCGTGGCCGTATTCTCCCACACCAGAGCAGCCAAGTAAGGAAATCACGTATAACATTATACCACAGAGCGACCAGCAAAGTGAATAGCATGGATAATCTCCAGACAATAGTGCCTGCTTAGGGGTGAGATACATGAAGAAGCAAGTCCGTTCTAGAAGCTGCTGTGTAAGAAGGAAAAGTAGACAAAGCGTAAGAATCCGAGGGTCTCAGCGATGGCTAAAGACCAAGTCCGAGGGTCTCAGAGATGGCTAATGACCAAGTCCAAGGGTCTCAGAGATGGCTAAAGACCAAGTCCGAGGGTCTCAGAGATGGCTAAGGACCAAGTCCGAGGGTCTCAGAGATGACTAAAGACTGAGTCTGAGGTTCTCAGAGATGCCTAAAGACCAAGTCCGAGGGTCTCAGAGATGGCTAAAGACCAAGTCCGAGGGTCTCAGAGATGGCTAAGGACCAAGTCCGAGGGTCTCAGAGATGGCTAAAGACCAAGTCCGAGGGTCTCAGAGATGGCTAAAGACCAAGTCCGAGGGTCTCAGAGATGGCTAAAGACCAAGTCCGAGGGTCTCAGAGATGGCTAAAGACCAAGTCCGAGGGTCTCAGAGATGGCTAAAGACCAAGTCCGAGGGTCTCAGAGATGGCTAAAGACCAAGTCCGAGGGTCTCAGAGATGGCTAAAGACCAAGTCCGAGGGTCTCAGAGATGGCTAAAGACCAAGTCCGAGGGTCTCAGAGATGGCTAAAGACCAAGTCCGAGGGTCTCAGAGATGGCTAAAGACCAAGTCCGAGGGTCTCAGAGATGGCTAAAGACTGAGTCTGAGGTTCTCAGAGATGGCTAAAGACCAAGTCCGAGGGTCTCAGAGATGGCTAAAGACCAAGTCCGAGGGTCTCAGAGATGGCTAAAGACCGAGTCCGAGGGTCTCAGAGATGGCTAAAGACCAAGTCCGAGGGTCTCAGAGATGACTAAAGACTGAGTCCGAGGGTCTCAGAGATGGCTAAAGACCAAGTCCGAGGGTCTCAGAGATGGCTAAAGACCGAGTCCGAGGGTCTAAAGACTCAAAGATGGCTAAAGACCAAGTCCGAGGGTCTCAGAGATGGCTAAAGACCAAGTCCGAGGGTCTCAGAGATGGCGGAGTTATTACACAGTGTGGATATATTACAGCAAGGTGTGTGGCGGCGGGGGGGTTAGTAATAGCGGCCGTTGTTAGTGAGGTGTACGGCGGCGGGGGGTCAGTAACAGCGGCCGTTGTCAGCAAGTATAAAACAATAAAGAGCAGACCCGCTCCCGGCTTTCACATGAAGCTATCGGCCCTATTAGATATTTTACAGGAATAATTTGGAGGGTTTCGTTTTCCTTTAAGCGCCGTCTTTGTTTGCCATTTACGTTAATTAGAGTGTTAGAATCGTCGCGGTGGACGCTATAGTGATCATCTCCCCGTTCTCTTACATCTGTCACAATCCCATTTATTCCGTCATGTTCCCATTATTTTTACACTTTGTGCTCGCCGCTCGTGTTTCTCTGCTGAGAAGTCGGTAATTTTATCCATTTGTACAATTCTTTCCCGTCCTTTTCTTCCTCTTCTTCATTTTAACCTTCATTGTGGTTGATGGAACTGACTATCTAGAACTCCTGAAAGGAAAAGTCATCCGTCTCTCCCAGATTACTGATTACAGCTCCGGGTTACTCCGGACACAAGAAGCTGGCGGTGGTGAGGAGGAGACGCCATTCTCATGCCGGCAACTTACATCAATCAATAAAGATGGACGTGTGCTTCATTGCTGCAAATAGAGACACTTATACATGGGAGGCCTACTGGGTATCCGCCTCTATAAATGGGGATAATATTAAAGGGGCACTCCGGAGGAAAAACAATGCTCTTAAATCAACTGGTGTCAGAAAGGTATACAGATTTGTAATTTACTGCGATATAAAAATCTCCAGTCTTCCAGTACTTATCAGCTGCTGTATGTCCTGCAGGAAGTGGTGTATTCTCTCCAGTCTGACACAGTGCTCTCTGCTGCCACCTCTGTCCATGTCAGGAAGTGTCCAGAGTAGGAGAGGTTTTCTATGGGGATTTGCTGGTCACAGGTGTACCCCGGTCACAGGGTACCCCCAGTCACAGGTACCCCCCAGTCACAGGGTACCCCCCGGTCACAGGTACAGCCCGGTCACAGGTACAGCCCAGTCACAGGTACCCCCCAGTCACAGGTACCCCCCAGTCACAGGTACCCCCCAGTCACAGGTACACCCCAGTCACAGGTACACCCCAGTCACAGGTATACCCCACCCGGTCACAGGTACACCCCAGTCACAGGTACAGCCCGGTCACAGGTATACCCCAGTCACAGGTATACCCCAGTCACAGGTACCCCCCCAGTCACAGGTACCCCCCAGTCACAGGTACACCCCAGTCACAGGTACCCCCCAGTCACAGGTATACCCCAGTCACAGGTACCCCCCAGTCACAGGTATACCCCCAGGTCACAGGTATACCCCAGTCACAGGTATACGCCCCCCGGTCACAGGGTACCCCCCAGTCACAGGTACCCCCCCTGGTCACAGGGTACACCCCAGTCACAGGTATACCCCAGTCACAGGTATACCCCCAGGTCACAGGTACTCCCCGGTCACAGGTATACCCCCCCGGTCACAGGTACACCCCAGTCACAGGTACACCCCAGTCACAGGTATACGCCCCCCGGTCACAGGGTACCCCCCTGGTCCCAGGGTACCCCCCTGGTCACAGGGTACCCCCCAGTCACAGGTACCCCCCAGTCACAGATATACCCCCCTGGTCACAGGTATACACCCCGGTCATAGGTACCCCCCTAGTCACAGGTATACACCCCGGTCATAGGTACACCCCCAGTCACAGGTATACACCCCGGTCATAGGTACCCCCCTAGTCACAGGTATACACCCCGGTCATAGGTACACCCCCAGTCACAGGTATACACCCCGGTCATATGTATACCCCAGTCACAGGTATACCCACCCAGTCACAGGTATACACCCCGGTTACAGGTATACAAGCAGCAAGATAAAAGGTAGCTATAAACCAACAATCTGGGGAGGGGGAACCTGTGGTTGAATATCCAGCACCCTGAATCAAGGTCTAAACACAAGCCATGTCCTAGGAGGAATTACTGTAAGATTATATGTCGTTGCTTCAAACCTGTTTATGTCTTTATATTGTGTTGCTTTGCACAGATCAGTCCCATAAAGTGCGCAGGTCAGTCCCATAAAGTGCGCAGGTCAGTCCCATAAAGTGCGCAGATCAGTCCCATAAAGTGCGCAGATCAGTCCCATAAAGTAGGCAGATCAGTCCCATAAAGTAGGCAGATCAGTCCCATAAAGTGCGCAGATCAGTCCCATAAAGTGCGCAGATCAGTCCCATAAAGTGCGCAGATCAGTCCCATAAAGTGCGCAGATCAGTCCCATAAAGTGCGCAGATCAGTCCCATAAAGTGCGCAGGTCAGTCCCATAAAGTGCGCAGATCAGTCCCATAAAGTGCGCAGGTCAGTCCCATAAAGTGCGCAGGTCAGTCCCATAAAGTGCGCAGGTCAGTCCCATAAAGTAGGCAGATCAGTCCCATAAAGTGCGCAGATCAGTCCCATAAAGTGCGCAGGTCAGTCCCATAAAGTGCGCAGATCAGTCACTTTGCCCTCTTGTTTTGCACAGCGTTGTATTTCGTTTCGGTGATATTAGGGGCAGAGATCTGCATAGCACGGCCGCGCTCCAGTTACCCCAGACAGAAACCCATTTGTATACTTACAGAGCGCTCCATATAACTCATACAGTCCTATAACATTTGCTTCTGGGGGGGGGGGAGAGAGAGACGCCGCTCCGAATCTGCCAGAATCAGTAATGTGGTTAATGGACGAGCTATATAAATGTCTGACAGGTTTCTCAGACTCAGGAGGACGTGGTCCGAATTTAACCTCTTAGTGACCACAGGTGCGACCTGTTACAGCAAACACATCAGTGTAAGCTGTCACCTCATTACAGCCATCCAGGCCCGGCCCTGAATGTAATATACACACACCAGAATGTAATATATATATACACACCAGAATGTAATTATATATATATATATATATATATATATATATATATATACCAGAATGTACACTGCAATGTAATATAACTTCAAATTTTATTTGATTAAAAATAAAAAAACCTTTAGACACAGGTGCTACAATCCTCTTACTTGCCTATGTCGGCCACCATCCTATCCCTATATATTCTAGCCTTTGTACAAATAACGCATCATGTAAACAATAGTTCATATATTGCATACCTCCCAACTTTTACAAAGAGCAAAGAGGGACATGTGCGCCGCGGTCCCCATAGCGACCCTCCATAGCCGCGCCCCATAGCAATCCTCCATAGCCACGCCACCATAGCCACTCCCCTACAGTCACCACATGCTGCTGACTTAATAGTGCCCCATATAGTATCCAATCCTAATTTTAGTGTCCTATACACTATCCAATCTCCCCAAAATGCCCTATATAGTATCCAATCCCCATATAGTGCCACACATAGTATCCAATCCCCCCATATAGTGCCACACATAGTATCCAATCCCCCATATAGTGCCCCACATAGTATCCAATCCCCCATATAGTGCCCCACATAGTATCCAATCCCCCATATAGTGCCCCACATAGTAGCCAATCCCCCATATAGTGCCCCACATAGTAGCCAATCCCCCATATAGTGCCCCACATAGTAGCCAATCCCCCATATAGTGCCCCACATAGTAGCCAATGCCCCCATATAGTGCCCCACATAGTAGCCAATGCCCCCATATAGTGCCCCACATAGTAGCCAATGCCCCCATATAGTGCCCCACATAGTAGCCAATCCCCATATAGTGCCCCACATAATAAGTGCCCCACATAGTAGCCAATGCCCCATATAGTGCCCCACATAGTATCCAAACCCTAATATAGTGCCCACATAGTAGCCAATCCCCATATAGTGCCCCACATAATAAGTGCCCCACATAGTAGCCAATGCCCCATATAGTGCCCCACATAGTATCCAAACCCTAATATAGTGCCCACATAGTAGCCAATCCCCCATATAGCGCCCCACATAGTAGCCAATGCCCCATATAGTGCCCACATAGAAGCCAATGCCCCCATATAGCGCCCCACATAGTATCCAAACCCTAATATAGTGCCCACATAGTAGCCAATACCTCCATATAGTGCCCACATAGTAGCCCATCCCCCATATAGCCCCACACATAGTAGCCAATCCCCCCGTAAGTGTGGCCCGACCAGAAAAACAATAAACCAGTAACTCACCTGTCCTCCGGTCCCAGCAGCTCCTCTCCCGGCAGAGCGCGCACTCCCGTCATCCTCCGGGGCGGGCAGCGGAGTATACAGACACTGACTGTACCGGAAGTAATTAATGATAGAGGCTGCAGGTCACTTCCGGCACAGTCAGTGTCTGTATACCCGCTGCCCGCCCCGGAGGATGACGGGAGTGCGCGCTCTGCCGGGAGAGGAGCTGCTGGGACCGGCGGACAGGTGAGTTACTGGTTTATTGTTTTTTTCGGTGGGGCCACATATAATGCGGGACACTGGGTGCCGTTCCGGGACCGCAGGACAGAACCCCCGAAAACAGGACTGTCCCGCGGAATCCGGGACAGTATGGAGCTATGTATTGCAACAGTCTCTCAGTCTTTTAGCAGCTCCTTCTATGCACTATCCCAATGTTCCTTAAATGTGCTTCATAGTGCAGCTAATAATAATATATGACTGTAAGGCTATGTTCACACTACGTAAAATAACGGCCGTTATTTTCAACAGCCAAAACAATGGCCGTAGAATTACGAACGTACGGGCTACTCGTGAAACTACCGTTGTTTAATATTGCCTCCTAGCATGTTTTTAATCGGGCTGAAACATGTCATTTAAAACACTGCGACTAGCCGAATAAACCACTCAGTAAATTTTTTACATTAAAATCAAGTTGAATTTGGCCGAAGTAAATTTTAAGTGTGCGGCCGCATTGAAATTCACCGAATTTCACGGCCATAGTTGTAACATTACCGGCCACAAATAAATGACCTGTTCATTTTTCACGGGTCCGTACAAACTACGGCCCTAGTCTTATACACTGTGTGCATTGTACGACCGTAGTTCGTTCGAATTGCTATATCGTCCCATCATCAAAACAACGGCCGTAGTTTTGCAGTGAAAACTACGGCCGTTGTTTTACGTAGTGTGAACATAGCCTAAAAGTAACTTTCCTTATTGGCTGGTATTTTCTTAAATGACCCGACGCCATTTCCTTGGCTGCTTTTCATCAGGGGTCTTGTTCAGCAGTATCATTGCAGACAGCTTTTTTGTACATGTGCGTACGGCTCTGATGGCGGCGGCGGGTCATTTAAGAAAATACCAGCCAATAGGGAAAGTAACTTTTACAGTCATATATTATTATTTGCACAAAAGTCTACTGTTTACCATAGTCAGCTGCACTATGAAGCACATAAGGAATAGTGCACATAAGGAGCTGCTAAAAGACTGAGAGACTGTTACAATATATGAACTATTGTTTACATGATGCGTTATTTGTACAAAGCAATTTTCACTGCGGATGTTCAATGTACAAGGCCACCGCAAACCTAAATGCACAATACACGCCCGATGGTATGACACACTATTGCACCCTTGTACTTAAGGACAATTAGTTCACATCCTAAGACAAAAAAAATTAAAAAAAACCTTTATTAAATATATGCTAAAAACTCATCATATAAAAACAACACTTAGTGATCAAAACAAAACGTGTTCGTGAGCCCCTGTACTCACTGGTTTATAACTTAGATATATAGATTGGGAGTTTTTTTAGACAGATCTAAAGTCACTTGGTTTGTTATTTCTTTCCCCTGCACTTAGTGTGGAGGGAGGGACCGACATCATGGTTGGGGCCACCCTATTAAGGAGGTGGGGCACCCCAAAAGGCAGGGCGAGTATATACAATTCATCCTAGCTGTGAGAGAGCACTTTTTTCCTCCCCTTGGCCATTTATACGTAGATCTGTCTAAAAAACCTCCCAATCTATATATCTAAGTTATAAACCACAGGTACAGGGGCTCACGAACACGTTTTCTTTTGATCACTAAGTGTTGTTTTTATATGATGAGTTTTTAGCATATATTTAATAAAGGTTTTTTTTTATTTTTTATTTTTTGCCTTAGGGTGTGAACTATTTGTCCTTAAGTAAAACGTTATTTGTACAAAGGCCAGAATATATAGAGATAGGATGGTGGCCGACATAGGCAAGTAAGAGGATTGTAGCACCTGTGTCTAAAGGTTCTTCATTTTTAATCTAATAAAGTTTGAAGGTTTAAAGTTTTCTACTTATCAGTGCTATAACACAATAGAAGAAAACCTAATTGTTTATAGAAATTCAGTCTGAATTCATTTATATATATATACACACGAGAATGTAATATATATATACAGTATAATCATCCTGTGTAATATATATAGTATATACAGTATAATCATCCTGTGTAATATATATAGTATATACAGTATAATCATCCTGTGTAATATATATAGTATATACAGTATAATCATCCTGTGTAATATATATAGTATATACAGTATAATCATCCTGTGTAATATATATAGTATATACAGTAAAATCATCCTGTGTAATATATATAGTATATACAGTATAATCATCCTGTGTAATATATATATATATATATATATATATATATATACACACAGTATAATCCTCTTGTGTAATATAGTATATACAGTATAATCATCCTGGTGTAGAATATATAGTATATACAGTATAATCATCCTGGTGTAATATATAGTATATACAGTATAATCATCCTGTGTAATATATATATAGTATATACAGTATAATCATCCTGTGTAATATATAGTATATACAGTATAATCCTCCTAGTGTAGTATATATACAGTATAATCATCTTGTGTAATATATATATAGTATATACAGTATAATCCTCCTGGTGTAGTATATACAGCACAGTCTCCTGTATATACAGCACAGTCTCCTGTATATAATAGCCATATTGAGTGCACCTGACTGAGCTCCATGCCGGTCGTACTTCTCACCAAGTATTGATCATTGTTACCTGTGTCTCATAGAGTTGATCTGGAACCTTCCTCTGATGAGATGCAAGGTGCTGCACACAGATAGATGTTCGGGGTCGGTCAATACCCCAAGACTGATCTCAAGGGAATCTGTTATCTGCCATTCAGGCTGCAGACTGCTGATACTTTTATGTCAGGGAGACACGTGGTACCTTTCCTCTATCTGTCTGTGCTTCTAGAACATACAAGAACAAGGTGCCATGTGTCTCCTTGATTGCACAGAAGTGTCCGAATTGTTCAGCAGAGTCGTCTATCAGCCCTGATGCTACAATCACTGTCCAGCCCCTCGCAGCAGAGTCGTCTATCAGCCCTGACGCTACAATCACTGTCCAGCCCCTCTCAGCAGTCGTCTATCAGCCCTGACGCTACAATCACTGCCCAGCCCCTCTCAGCAGTCGTCTATCAGCCCTGACGCTACAATCACTATCCAGCCCCTCGCAGCAGAGTCGTCTATCAGCCCTGACGCTACAATCACTGTCCAGCCCCTCGCAGCAGAGTCGTCTATCAGCCCTGACGCTACAATCACTATCCAGCCCCTCTCAGCAGTCGTCCATCAGCCCTGACGCTACAATCACTGTCCAGCCCCTCGCAGCAGAGTCGTCTATCAGCCCTGATGCTACAATCACTGTCCAGCCCCTCGCAGCAGAGTCGTCTATCAGCCCTGATGCTACAATCACTGCCCAGCCCCTCGCAGCAGAGTCGTCTATCAGCCCTGACGCTACAATCACTGTCCAGCCCCTCGCAGCAGAGTTGTCTATCAGCCCTGACGCTACAATCACTGTCCAGCCCCTCGCAGCAGAGTTGTCTATCAGCCCTGACGCTACAATCACTGTCCAGCCCCTCGCAGCAGAGATGTCCATCAGCCCTGACCCTACAATCACTGTCCAGCCCCTCGCAGCAGAGTCGTCTATCAGCCCTGACCCTACAATCACTGCCCAGCCCCTCGCAGCAGTCGTCCATCAGCCCTGACGCTACAATCACTGTCCAGCCCCTCTCAGCAGAGTTGTGTATCAGCCCTGACCCTACAATCACTGTCCAGCCCCTCTCAGCAGTCGTCCATCAGCCCTGACGCTACAATCACTATCCAGCCCCTCGCAGCAGAGTTGTCCATCAGCCCTGATGCTACAATCACTGTCCAGCCCCTCTCAGCAGAGTCGTCTATCAGCCCTGACACTACAATCACTATCCAGCCCCTCGCAGCAGAGACGTCTATCAGCCCTGACACTACAATCACTATCCAGCCCCTCTCAGCAGTCGTCCATCCGCCCTGACGCTACAATCACTATCCAGCCCCTCGCAGCAGAGTTGTCCATCAGCCCTGATGCTACAATCACTGTCCAGCCCCTCTCAGCAGAGTCGTCTATCAGCCCTGACACTACAATCACTATCCAGCCCCTCGCAGCAGAGTCGTCTATCAGCCCTGACACTACAATCACTATCCAGCCCCTCGCAGCAGAGTCGTCTATCAGCCCTGACTCTACAATCACTATCCAGCCCCTCGCAGCAGAGTTGTCCATCAGCCCTGACGCTACAATCACTGTCCAGCCCCTCGCAGCAGAGATGTCCATCAGCCCTGACCCTACAATCACTATCCAGCCCCTCGCAGCAGAGTCGTCTATCAGCCCTGACCCTACAATCACTGTCCAGCCCCTCGCAGCAGAGTCGTCTATCAGCCCTGACCCTACAATCACTATCCAGCCCCTCGCAGCAGTCGTCCATCAGCCCTGACGCTACAATCACTGTCCAGCCCCTCTCAGCAGAGTTGTGTATCAGCCCTGACCCTACAATCACTGTCCAGCCCCTCTCAGCAGTCGTCCATCAGCCCTGACGCTACAATCACTATCCAGCCCCTCGCAGCAGAGTTGTCCATCAGCCCTGATGCTACAATCACTGTCCAGCCCCTCTCAGCAGAGTCGTCTATCAGCCCTGACACTACAATCACTATCCAGCCCCTCGCAGCAGAGTCGTCTATCAGCCCTGACACTACAATCACTATCCAGCCCCTCTCAGCAGTCGTCCATCCGCCCTGACGCTACAATCACTATCCAGCCCCTCGCAGCAGAGTTGTCCATCAGCCCTGATGCTACAATCACTGTCCAGCCCCTCTCAGCAGAGTCGTCTATCAGCCCTGACACTACAATCACTATCCAGCCCCTCGCAGCAGAGTCGTCTATCAGCCCTGACACTACAATCACTATCCAGCCCCTCGCAGCAGAGTCGTCTATCAGCCCTGACTCTACAATCACTATCCAGCCCCTCGCAGCAGAGTTGTCCATCAGCCCTGACGCTACAATCACTGTCCAGCCCCTCGCAGCAGAGATGTCCATCAGCCCTGACCCTACAATCACTATCCAGCCCCTCGCAGCAGAGTCGTCTATCAGCCCTGACCCTACAATCACTGTCCAGCCCCTCTCAGCAGAGTTGTCTATCAGCCCTGACGCTACAATCACTGTCCAGCCCCTCACAGCAGAGTTGTCTATCAGTACCTGACGCTACTATCACCCAGTACAGAGCAGTATTAGTGAGTTGTCGCCTCTCCCCACTGTCCAACCCCTCACAGCAGAGTCGCCATATGTTACGGAACATATAAATATACGTCTCACTAACAGCAGAAACCGCTAAGAGACACGTTTGCCTTTTCTGGGATTCTGCATGAGGGATGATGCATGCGAGCAGCGTTCAGTCTTCATCATTAATAGATCTCCGGTTCTCCTATTCCCAGGCAATCTGCCGCATTTACATAAATATACATCTTTACATGCATAAAACATTGACGGAGAACACAGATTGGTAACAAAAACAGATTATTTATCACTTATAGATTGGGTAAATATTTCATGAATTTAGTCGACCAAACACGCTAATTAGCCGGCACCATTCAGGTGGGATCCCAGGGATCTCACAGAGATGCCAATACAGGATATAGGAGCAGAAATATAATATAATTAGGATATCCGTCTACTGCGAGCAATGGAGATCCCCCCCACACACACTGGAAGCGGCGTGACACCGGAGGAGACTTCTGAAATAATGTGTAAATTATAGCCCTGGTGGGCCGGATTCAATTAATCTAATTATGTCATACAACAATGATTATGGAGTTGTCAGGAACGCTGAGGAGTCTACAGAAAGTCGCCCTATCCTTCCACAGCCATAGAAATCTACCTGTCGCCTACGCACACTCAAAGCTGTTGTGCTCGGCTAAATAAGTTTATTTTTTTAAGAATTAGCAATTTGGGAAAATAATAGAACAAGTAAGTGTCAGCTTATAAACTACAAACATCTACGCAGATATTCCGGAACTACAGCTCCCAGCATGCCCTGACCGGAATGTCAAATGCTGCAGTGCCGGGTGGCGTCTGTCATCTATGTCCTATAGTAATGTACCGTCATCTATGTCCTATAGTAATGTACCGTCATCTGTCCTATAGTAATGTACCGTCATCTATGTCCTATAGTAATGTACCGTCATCTGTCCTATAGTAATGTACCGTCCTCTATGTCCTATAGTAATGTACCGTCATCTATGTCCTATAGTAATGTACCCTCATCTATGTCTTGTAGTAATGTACCGTCATCTACTGTATGTCCTATAGTAATGTACTGTCATCCATGTCCTATAGAAATTATGTAATGTACCGTCATCTGTGTCCTAAAGTAATGTACCATCATCTATGTCCTATAGTAATGTACCATCATCTATGTCCTATAGTAATGTACCATCATCTATGTCCTATAGTAATGTACCGTCCTCTATGTCCTATAGTAATGTACTGTCCTCTATGTCCTATAGTAATGTACCCTCATATATCTCCTATAGTAATGTACCCTCATCTATCTCCTATAGTAATGTACCCTCATCTATGTCCTATAGTAATGTACCCTCATCTATTTCCTATAGTAATGTACCATCATCTATGTCCTATAGTAATGTACCGTCATCTATGTCCTATAGTAATGTACCGTCATCTATGTCCTATAGTAATGTACCGTCATCTATGTCCTATAGTAATGTACCATCATCTATTTCCTATAGTAATGTACCATCATCTATGTCCTATAGTAATGTACCGTCATCTATGTCCTATAGTAATGTACCGTCATCTATGTCCTATAGTAATGTACCCTCATCTATCTCCTATAGTAATGTACCCTCATCTATTTCCTATAGTAATGTACCCTCATCTATCTCCTATAGTAATGTACCGTCATTTATGTCCTATAGTAATGTACCGTCCTCTATGTCCTATAGTAATGTACCGTCATCTATGTCCCATAGTAATGTACCCTCATCTATGTCCTATAGTAATGTACCCTCATCTATGTCCTATAGTAATGTACCCTCATCTATCTCCTATAGTAATGTACCCTCATCTATCTCCTATAGTAATGTACCCTCATCTATCTCCTATAGTAATGTACCCTCATCTATGTCCTATAGTAATGTACCGTCCTCTATGTCCTATAGTAATGTACCGTCATCTATCTCCTATAGTAATGTACCGTCATTCATGTCCTATAGTAATGTACCGTCCTCTATGTCCTATAGTAATGTACCGTCATCTATCTCCTATAGTAATGTACCGTCATCTATCTCCTATAGTAATGTACCCTCATCTATGTCCTATAGTAATGTACCCTCATCTATGTCCTATAGTAATGTACCGTCCTCTATGTCCTATAGTAATGTACCGTCATCTATCTCCTATAGTAATGTACCGTCCTCTATGTCCTATAGTAATGTACCCTCATCTATGTCCTATAGTAATGTACCGTCATCTATGTCCTATAGTAATGTACCATCATCTATGTCCTATAGTAATGTACCCTCATCTATGTCCTATAGTAATGTACCGTCATCTATGTCCTATAGTAATGTACCCTCATCTATGTCCTATAGTAATGTACCCTCATCTATGTCCTATAGTAATGTACCCTCATCTATTTCCTCTAGTAATGTACCGTCATCTATGTCCTATAGTAATGTACCATCATCTATGTCCTATAGTAATGTACCCTCATCTATGTCCTATAGTAATGTACCGTCATCTATGTCCTATAGTAATGTACCGTCATCTATCTCCTATAGTAATGTACCCTCATCTATTTCCTATAGTAATGTACCATCATCTATGTCCTATAGTAATGTACCCTCATCTATGTCCTATAGTAATGTACCCTCATCCATCTCCTATAGTAATGTACCGTCATCTATGTCCTATAGTAATGTACCCTCATCCATCTCCTATAGTAATGTACCCTCATCCATCTCCTATAGTAATGTACCCTCATCTATGTCCTATAGTAATGTACCCTCATATATCTCCTATAGTAATGTACCCTCATCTATCTCCTATAGTAATGTACCCTCATCTATGTCCTATAGTAATGTACCCTCATCTATTTCCTATAGTAATGTACCATCATCTATGTCCTATAGTAATGTACCGTCATCTATGTCCTATAGTAATGTACCGTCATCTATGTCCTATAGTAATGTACCGTCATCTATGTCCTATAGTAATGTACCATCATCTATTTCCTATAGTAATGTACCATCATCTATGTCCTATAGTAATGTACCGTCATCTATGTCCTATAGTAATGTACCGTCATCTATGTCCTATAGTAATGTACCCTCATCTATCTCCTATAGTAATGTACCCTCATCTATTTCCTATAGTAATGTACCCTCATCTATCTCCTATAGTAATGTACCCTCATCTATCTCCTATAGTAATGTACCCTCATCTATTTCCTATAGTAATGTACCATCATCTATGTCCTATAGTAATGTACCGTCCTCTATGTCCTATAGTAATGTACCGTCATCTATGTCCTATAGTAATGTACCCTCATCTATGTCCTATAGTAATGTACCCTCATCTATCTCCTATAGTAATGTACCGTCCTCTATGTCCTATAGTAATGTACCGTCATCTATCTCCTATAGTAATGTACCCTCATCTATCTCCTATAGTAATGTACCCTCATCTATGTCCTATAGTAATGTACCGTCCTCTATGTCCTATAGTAATGTACCGTCATCTATCTCCTATAGTAATGTACCGTCATTCATGTCCTATAGTAATGTACCGTCCTCTATGTCCTATAGTAATGTACCGTCATCTATCTCCTATAGTAATGTACCATCATCTATGTCCTATAGTAATGTACCATCCTCTATGTCCTATAGTATGTACCCTCATCTATGTCCTATAGTAATGTACCGTCCTCTATGTCCTATAGTAATGTACCGTCATCTATCTCCTATAGTAATGTACCGTCATTCATGTCCTATAGTAATGTAACGTCCTCTATGTCCTATAGTAATGTACCGTCATCTATCTCCTATAGTAATGTACCCTCATCTATGTCCTATAGTAATGTACCCTCATCTATGTCCTATAGTAATGTACCGTCCTCTATGTCCTATAGTAATGTACCGTCATCTATCTCCTATAGTAATGTACCGTCCTCTATGTCCTATAGTAATGTACCCTCATCTATGTCCTATAGTAATGTACCGTCATCTATGTCCTATAGTAATGTACCATCATCTATGTCCTATAGTAATGTACCCTCATCTATGTCCTATAGTAATGTACCGTCATCTATGTCCTATAGTAATGTACCCTCATCTATGTCCTATAGTAATGTACCCTCATCTATCTCCTATAGTAATGTACCCTCATCTATTTCCTCTAGTAATGTACCGTCATCTATGTCCTATAGTAATGTACCATCATCTATGTCCTATAGTAATGTACCCTCATCTATGTCCTATAGTAATGTACCGTCATCTATGTCCTATAGTAATGTACCGTCATCTATCTCCTATAGTAATGTACCCTCATCTATTTCCTATAGTAATGTACCATCATCTATGTCCTATAGTAATGTACCGTCATCTATCTCCTATAGTAATGTACCATCATCTATGTCCTATAGTAATGTACCGTCCTCTATGTCCTATAGTAATGTACCGTCATCTATCTCCTATAGTAATGTACCCTCATCTATGTCCTATAGTAATGTACCGTCCTCTATGTCCTATAGTAATGTACCGTCATCTATCTCCTATAGTAATGTACCCTCATCTATCTCCTATAGTAATGTACCATTATCTATGTCCTATAGTAATGTACCGTCATCTATCTCCTATAGTAATGTACCCTCATCTATGTCCTATAGTAATGTACCCTCATCTATTTCCTCTAGTAATGTACCGTCATCTATGTCCTATAGTAATGTACCGTCATCTATGTCCTATAGTAATGTACCGTCATCTGTCCTATGGTAATGTACCGTCATCTATGTCCTATAGTAATGTACCGTCATCTATCTCCTATAGTAATGTACCCTCATCTATGTCCTATAGTAATGTACCATTATCTATGTCCTATAGTAATGTACCGTCATCTATCTCCTATAGTAATGTACCCTCATCTATGTCCTATAGTAATGTACCGTCATCTATCTCCTATAGTAATGTACCCTCATCTATGTCCTATAGTAATGTACCGTCCTCTATGTCCTATAGTAATGTACCGTCATCTATCTCCTATAGTAATGTACCCTCATCCATCTCCTATAGTAATGTACCGTCATCTATGTCCTATAGTAATGTACCCTCATCCATCTCCTATAGTAATGTACCCTCATCCATCTCCTATAGTAATGTACCCTCATCTATGTCCTATAGTAATGTACCCTCATCCATCTCCTATAGTAATGTACCGTCCTCTATGTCCTATAGTAATGTACCCTCATCTATCTCCTATAGTAATGTACCCTCATCTATGTCCTATAGTAATGTACCCTCATCTATGTCCTATAGTAATGTACCCTCATCTATGTCCTATAGTAATGTACCCTCATCTATGTCCTATAGTAATGTACCCTCATCTATCTCCTATAGTAATGTACCGTCATCTATGTCCTATATAAATGTACCCTCATCTATGTCCTATAGTAATGTACCGTCATCTATGTCCTATATAAATGTACCCTCATCTATGTCCTATAGTAATGTACCGTCATCTATCTCCTATAGTAATGTACCCTCATCTATGTCCTATAGTAATGTACCCTCATCTATCTCCTATACAAGCTCAGGTGACAGAAATGCACAGGAAGTCCCTGCTATAGTAGCTGATCCCTGCTGAGTCCCTATGTGCCTGATTGATTAGGGACCGGTGTTTGTAGAGAGATGCCGCCCCCCCCACCCCCCCACCCCAGCGTGTCCCCCCCACCCCCACCCCAGCGTGTCCCCCCCACCCCCCAGTGCCCCCACACACACTTTTCTCTATTTCTTTGGGTATATATAATGGGGAGCTCTTCTGTACAGTACACACCAGTATACACCAGTGTTCCCAGTGATAGCCTGTAGTCCCCGCCTCTCCCCCTACCAGTCTGTGCAGTAGGGAGGAGCAGTGTATGGACTGATGGCCAACACACCCATAGCGTACATACAGCGCTGCTCATGTGTGTCCGATGCCACCGCCGCCGCCGCAGGAGAGAGAAGCCATTTTATACAGAATATGTGGGTTAGCTAAAACAATTATAATCCGGGATTATCCCTTTAAGCCTTTAATGACCAGAAAAATTGTGCCTCTGTTATATATATAGATATATATATACACACTACACCAGACTGTATTAGAAACATCAATATCTCCGTCCCACAACAAAAGCTCAGACTGACAATACCATAACAATACTGTAACAATAGCACAACAATACCCTAACAACACCAGAGTAATATCATAACAATACCAGAGTAATACCATAACAATACTATAACAATACCAGAGTAATACCATAACAATACCAGAGTAATACCATAACAATACCAGAGTAATACCATAACAATACCAGAGTAATACCATAACAATACCAGAGTAATACCATAACAATACCAGAGTAATACCATAACAATACTATAACAACACCAGAGTAATACCGTAACAACACCAGAGTAATACCATAACAATACCAGAGTATTACCATAACAATACTATAACAACACCAGAGTAATACCGTAACAACACCAGAGTAATATCATAACAACACCAGAGTAATACCATAACAATACCAGAGTAATATCATAACAATACTATAACACCAGAGTAATACCGTAACAACACCAGAGTAATATCATAACAATACCAGAGTATTACCATAACAATACCATAACAATACCAGAGTAATACCATAACAATACTATAACACCAGAGTAATACCGTAACAATACCAGAGTAATACCGTAACATTACTATAACAATACCAGAGTAATACCGTAACATTACTATAACAATACCAGAGTAATACCATAACAATACTATAACAATACCAGAGTAATACCATAACAATACTATAACACCAGAGTAATACCGTAACAATACCAGAGTAATACCGTAACAATACTATAACAATACCAGAGTAATACCGTAACAATAATATAACAATAGCACAACAATACTGTAACAATACCAGAGTAATACCATAACAATAACAATAGCACAATACCGTAACAATACCAGAGTAATACCGTAACAATACTATAACAATACCAGAGTAATACCGTAACAATACCAGAGTAAGGCTATGTTCACACTAGGTATATTTTTGTAAAATCACGGCCATAGTTGCATACTGTGGGCTGTGCGCACACGGATACACTCACATCAGAACTCTGCGTGGCTAAAGATCATCCGGACAGTACTGCAGTACAGGCCGTAATGATCTTTTCATAGACCGTCCGTTCTGTGACCCGACCGGGTCAAGGAACGGTCGGTCTCTTACATAGTCTGCACATTGCCTAATACCGTAACAATACTGTAACAATACCAAAGTAATACCGTAACAATACTATAACAATACCAAAGTAATACAGTAACAATAACAAAACAATAACTATACTGTAACAATAACACAACAATGGCACAATACTGTAACAATATCAGAGTAATACTGTAACAATATCAGAGTAATACTGTAACAATACCACCAGGGGCGTAGCTGATGTCTCATGGGCCCTGGTGCAAGAGGTCAAATGGGGCCCCCAAATAGTTCCCTCTACCCTAAAATAGCACTGATAACAATCACAGATGATAACACAACAAATGCACCTCAAACATCCAGCATTTACAGGGTGGTCACACAAAGTTCTGTCACGCGCAGTTCTGTCACGCGCAGTTCTGTCACGCGCAGTTCTGTCACGCGCAGTTCTGTGTATATATAATCTTCCCCCCATAGAAGAAAAACTAGTAACTAAAGATAAGTGACGGGTAAGGGGCGGCTCCTGTAATGTGTACGGCAGCAACACTGTGCAGTGTCAGTGTATACTGCTGTCCTCTCCTTATATTCGTAAGTCCCCTCCAATACAGAAGTGTGTGCAGCAGGGAGGCGACTGTAGGGAAAAGGGGTTTCATTCTGTGCGCTGACACAGTAGCTGCCGGGTAGTAGTTGTAGCTGGCGGACAGTGGCTGTAGCTGGCGGACAGTGGCTGTAGCTGCTGGAGAGTGGCTGTAGCTGGCGGACAGAGGCTGTAGCTGGCGGACAGAGGCTGCAGCTGCTGGAGAGTGGCTGTAGCTGCTGGAGAGTGGCTGTAGCTGCTGGAGAGTGGCTGTAGCTGGCGGACAGAGGCTGTAGCTGGCGGACAATGGCTGTAGCTGGCGGACAGAGGCTGTAGCTGGCGGACAATGGCTGTAGCTGGCGGACAGAGGCTGTAGCTGCTGGAGAGTGGCTGTAGCTGGCGGACAGTGGCTGTATCTGGCGGACAGTGGCTGTAGCTGGCGGACAGTGGCTGTAGCTGCTGGAGAGTGGCTGTAGCTCTGACCTCCTGCCCCTGGGTATGTGTGGTGCGTATGTGCGTGGTGTGTATATAGGTGTGTATATGAGTATGTGTGTATGTCCGCTCCCGTCAGAGAGAAGAAGCCCCATAAGGAGCGGGGGACAGGCCTGATACCACAGAGCACGGGGGACACATGTCACACAGAGCCGGGGGGGGGGGGGGGGGGGGGGGGGGGGGGGAGAGAGGGGGCACATGCCACACAGAGCACCGGGGGGGGGGGGGCGGGGGCGCATCGCACACAGAGTATGGGGGGGACACATCTCACACAGGGCACCGGGGGGGACACGCATCTCACACAGAGTATGGGGGGACAACATGGGGGGGGGGGAGCATGGTGGAGTGCGCAGAAACTGTAAAAAGAAGCAAATACGTCTTTGACCACAGTAAGATGGCGGCAGCGCTCGGTGCTGATCCTGAGGTGAGGGTGATCTGATCACCGGGGATATCACATGTCACTATGCGCGCTGACACTCCGGGAGCTTCTTGGGTTTTCCTGGATCCAAGATGAAATGTTTCCTCTTCCACTTCCTTCTCCGGCCGCCTCCTCCTCCTCCAGCCGACCCTTCCACTTCCTCCTCCGGCCGCCTCCTCCTCCTCCAGCCGACCCTTCCACTTCCTCCTCCGCCCGCCTCCTTCTCCTCCTCTGGCCGACCCTTCCACTTTCTCCTCCAGCCGCCTCCTCCTCCTCTGGCCGACCCTTCCACTTCCTCCTCCGGCCGCCTCCTCCTCCTCCAGCCGACCCTTCCACTTCCTCCTCCGCCCGCCTCCTCCTCCTCCTCCGGCCGACCCTTCCACTTTCTCCTCCAGCCGCCTCCTCCTCCTCCGGCCGACCCTTCCACTTCCTCCTCCGGCCGCCTCCTCCTCCTCCGGCCGACCCCTCCACTTCCTCCTCCGGCCGCCTTCTCCTCCGGCCGACCCTTCCACTTCCTCCTCCAGCCGCCTCCTCCTCCTCCGGCCGACCCTTCCACTTCCTCCTCCGGCCGCCTCCTCCTCCTCCGGCCGACCCTTCCACTTCCTCCTACGGCCGCCTCCTCCTCCTCCGGCCGACCCTTCCACTTCCTCCTCCGGCCGCCTCCTCCTCCTCCATCCGACCCTTCCACTTCCTCCTCCGGCCGCCTTCTCCTCCTCCGTCCGACCCTTCCACTTCCTCCTCCGGCCGCCTCCTCCTCCTCCGGCCGACCCTTCCACTTCCTCCTCCGGCCGACCCTTCCACTTCCTCCTCCGTCCGACCCTTCCACTTCCTCCTCCGGCCGCCTCCTCCTCCTCCGGCCGACCCTTCCACTTCCTCCTCCGGCCGCCTCCTCCTCCTCCGGCCGACCCTTCCACTTCCTCCTCCGTCCGACCCTTCCTCTTCCTTCTCCAGCCGCCTCCTCCTCCTCAGTCTCAGTCACTTTCCTTGTACTTTGTAGATCAGACACTGTTCCCTTATATAAATGTATGCGGTGTATTCCGGAATGTATTACGGACCTTGCTCAGGAATGGCAGCGCACTGTACACAGGGGGCAGACGGACACCGGGGGTATGCTCCGGTATGGGGGCACACCACCGTATACAAGGTATAGCAATATGAATAATATACTGGCTGCCACTAGGGGGAGCTCGCTGTATACAGCCCACCATGGAGCTGATTCACCGGTATTATCTCAGCCAATGTGGTTAGGTGGTCGGGTCTCGTACATTATATAAACCATAAACCGTGGGGGCCACAGCGGCCTGTAGTCACACTACCTCCAGCGGCTTGTAGGAGGGTGGAGGTGACTTCTTATTATTTTAGAAATGTTGTGTTGCAGCAGAATTATGGGCGTCTGTGCACACAGCTACACAGTAATGGGGAGGATTCATACAGCATAAGAGTACTGATGGGTCCCCAAGCCCTGCCCCTTTACTGCTAAGCCATGCCCCTTTACTGCTAAGCCCTGCCCCTTTACTGCTAAGCCCTGCCTCGTTTCTGCTAAGCCCTGCCCCTTTATTGCTAAGCCCTGCCTCATTTCTGCTAAGCCCTGCCCCTTTACTGCTAAGCCCTGCCCCTTTACTGCTAAGCCCTGCTCCGTTAATGCTAAGCCCTGCCCCTTTACTGCTAAGCCCTGCCCCTTTACTGCTAAGCCCTGCCCCTTTACTGCTAAGCCCTGCCCCTGCCATGTTCGGCATAAGGTCTAGAACACCCTGCTAACGGAAATGTTTTGGTGTAAATTTAGCAGAATTTGTCACATTCCCAAGAGTAAATCTGCCTCAGTGATGCACATAAAGCTGTAGGGATCTGTAGTCTGTAGGGATCTATAGGAATCTGTAGTCTGTAAGAATCTATAGGGATTAGTAGTCTGTACGGATCTATAGGGATCTGTAGTCTGAAGACTGCAGGGATATGGAGACTGTATGGATCTGTAGTGATCTGTAGTGTGTAGGGATCTGTAGTCTGCAGGGATCTGTAGTGTTAGTGTGCACTCTGCAGGGATCTGTAGGGATCTGTAGTATGCAGGGATCTGTAGGCTGTAGTGTGCAGGGATCTGTAGGGATCTGTAGTCTGCAGGGATCTGTAGGGATCTGTAGTATGCAGGGATCTGTAGGCTGTAGTGTGCAGGGATCTGTAGTGTGCAGGGATCTGTAGTGTTAGTGTGCACTCTGCAGGGATCTGTAGTGCGCAGGGATCTGTAGGGATCTGTAGTGTGCAGGGATCTGTAGTGCGCAGGGATCTGTAGGGATCTGTAGTGTGCAGGGATCTGTAGTGTTAGTGTGCACTCTGCAGGGATCTGTAGTGTGCAGGGATCTGAAGGGATCTGTAGTGTGCAGAGATCTGTAGCCTGAAGGTATGTGTAGCCTGTAGGGATGTGTAGTGTGATGGGATCTGCAGCCTGTAGGGATAGGTAGTGTGAAGGGATCTGTGGCGTGTAGGGATCTAAAGTGTGCTGGGATCTGTAGTGTGCAGGGATCTGTAGTGTGCAGGGATCTGTAGGGATCTGTAGTGTGCAGAGATCTGTAGCCTGAAGGTATGTGTAGTGTGAAGGGATCTGTGGCGTGTAGGGATCTGTAGTGATCTGTAGTGTGCAGGGATCTGTAGCCTGAAGGTATGTGTAGTGTGAAGGGATCTGCAGCCTGTAGGGATCTGTAGCGCAGGGTCGGGACAAAGGTTAGGCAGGGGTAGGCGATGGCCTAGGACGCCATCTGGTGGTGAATTACAGGGGGCCCAATTCTATCCACCACATAGAGGCCTCCACAAGCCTGAACCTGGTAGCAGGGATTGTAGAGGATGTAAAACATCACTTACACTGTGTGGTGGGTATCCTCCACTGTCTGCTGCTGTCACTGAGGTTGCCCTGGCTGTAGGGTCTGGAGGATGGTGGAGGAGAGGACACACAGCACAAGCCTACACAGCGTCATCACCAGGAAGGCCCCTGCAGAGCTGTCTGCACTGCCTGACTAGGCTATCCTTATCTGAGGGCCTGACCCTGCACAGCCAGGATGTCTGCCAGGGAGGAGACCAGTCCCAAAGAGGTTAGTGTATAACTGAGCATGTGCATGTGTGAGGGTGCATGTAAGTATGTATGTATGTATGTGTAAGGGTGCATGTATGTATGTATGTATGAGTGAGTGAGGGTGTATGTATGTATGTATGTATGTATGTATGTGTGAGGGTGCATGTATGTATGTATGTATGTATGTATGTATGTGTGTGTAAGGGTGCATGTATGTATGTATGTATGTATGTATGTGTAAGGGTGCATGTATGTATGTATGTATGTGTGAGGGTGCATGTATGTATGTATGTATGTATGAGTGAGTGAGTGAGGGTGCATGTATGTATGTATGAGTGAGTGAGGGTGCATGTATGTATATGTATGTATGAGTGAGTGAGGGTGCATGTATGTATGTATGAGTGAGGGTGCATGTATGTATGTATGTATGTATGAGGGAGTGAGTGAGGATGCATGTATGTATGTATGTATGAGGGAGTGAGTGAGGGTGCATGTATGTATGTATGTATGAGGGAGTGAGTGAGGGTGCATGTATGTATGTATGTATGAGGGAGTGAGTGAGGGTGCATGTATGTATGTATGTATGAGTGAGGGAGTGAGTGAGGGTGCATGTATGTATGTATGAGGGAGTGAGTGAGGGTGCATGTATGTATGTATGTATGAGGGAGTGAGTGAGGGTGCATGTATGTATGTATGTATGAGGGAGTGAGTGAGGGTGCATGTATGTATGTATGTATGTATGAGGGAGTGAGTGAGGGTGCATGTATGTATGTATGTATGAGTGAGTGAGGGTGCATGTATGTATGTATGTATGTACAGTGAGTCCAAGAAGTATTTGATCCCTTGCTAATTTTCTTTGTTTGCCCACTAATAAAGACACTATCCTTCAGCACTTTTAATGGTAGATATATTCTAACATGGAGAGACAGAATATCAAGAAAAAAATCCAGAATATAATTTTAAAGAATATATTTTAATTAATTTGTATTTCACTGAGGAAAATAAGTATTTGATCCCTCTTGCCAAACACACTCAATACTTAGTGGCAAAGCCTTTGTTTGCAAGCACAGCGGTGAGACGTTTGTTGTAGTTCACCACAAGTTTAGCGCACACACCAGGGGGAATCTTGGCCCACTCTTCTTTGCAGATTCTCTCTAAATCATGAAGGTTGGTGGGCTGTCGCTTGGCAACTCTGACCTTCAGCTCCCTCCATAGATTTTCCATCGGATTGAGGTCTGGCGACTGGCTGGGCCACTCCATGACCTTAATGTGATTTTTCTTGGGCCAATTCTTTGTTGCCTTTGCTGTATGTTTAGGGTCGTTATCATGTTGGAAGACCCAACCACGGCCCATTTTCAGAACCCTGGCAGAGGGGAGGAGGTTGTCCCTCAGGATTGGGCGGTACATGGCTCCATCCATCTTCCCAGTGATGCGGTGAAGTAGCCCTGTACCCTTGGCAGAGAAACCCCCCCAAAACATTATGCTTCCACCTCCATGCTTGACGGTGGGCACAGTGTTCTTGGGGTCATAGGCAGCATTTTTCTTCCTCCACACATGGCGGGTGGAGTTGAGGCCAAAAAGTTCAATTTTGGTCTCATCTGACTACAAAACCTTCTCCCAATAACTTGGTTCATCTTTCAAATGATCATTGGCATGCTCTCTTCAGCAGGGGCACCTTCTCTCCACATGTGCTCTCTTCAGCAGGGGCACCTTCTCTCCACATGTGCTCTCTTCAGCAGGGGCACCTTCTCTCCACATGTGCTCTCTTCAGCAGGGGCACCTTTCGGGCACTGCAGGATGGGAATCCATTGTTGTGCAAAGTGTTGCCAATTGTTTCCTTGCAAACTGTGGTCCCAGCTGCCTTCAGGTCATTTGCTAACTCCTGCCGAGTGGTTGCAGGACGATTTCTGACTGTTCTCAGCATCATTGCCACCCCACCAGGCGAAATCTTCTTTGGAGCACCGGGCCGAGGTCTGTTGATTGTCATGTTATACTCTTTAAACTTTCTGATAATTGCACCAATAGTTGTTACTTTCACATCCAACACCTTACTAATCTTTTTGTAGCCCATTCCAGCTTTGTGAAGGTCAACAATTCTGACTGAGGTCCTGTGACAGCTCTTTGTTTTTACCCATGTTGGAGACTTGGAATCTGTGTGATCTGTCTGATTCTGTGGACAGTTGTTTTTCACACAAGTGATTAGTGAGAACAGGCGGCTTCAGGTCAGGTAACAAGTTGATTGGGAGTGTCTAACTGGTCTGTAAAAGCCAGAACTGCTAATGAATACTAAGGGATCAAATACTTATTTCCCTCCATGAAATACAAATCAATTAATATATATTCCTTAGATTTATTTTCTGGATTTTCTTTTTAATATTCTGTCTCTCCATGTAAGAATACATCTACCATTAAAAATATAGAATGATCATGTCTTTATTAGTGGGCAAACAAAGAAAATCAGCAAGGGATCAAATACTTCTTGGACTCACTGTATGTATGTATGTATGAGTGAGGGTTTATGTATGTTTGAGCACTGGTGTAGCGACCGTGGTCGCAGCGGTCGCTGCTGCAACCGGCCCGCCAGCGAGGGGCGCCCGTGGCGGTGTTTTGCTTGCGGTCACAAGAGTGAGTGTTGGACGGGCCCGGCTGATGCTGGCTCCCTGGGGTTTCCCCGGGATTCCCCGGCAGCACACGCACCAGGGAGCTCAGTGTACGCCGGGGCTGTTACTTCCGGGTTAGGGAGCGACGTGCTTTCTCACCCGGAAGTAACAGCCCAGGCGCACACAGCTCCGTGGTGCGTGGAGGGAGTCAGCATTAGCCGGGGGCCATCCAACACCGCAGAAGAAATGAGAAGGGAGCTGCGACGGGGGAGCAAGGTGTCAGGTGAGTTGTTTTTCTTTTTTAGAACAAACAAATAAGGGAGGCATCTATATGGGGGGGACAGATAAGGGAGGCATCTATATGGGGGGACAGATAAGGGAGGCATCTATATGGGGGGACAGATAAGGGAGGCATCTATATGGTGGGACAGATAAGGGAGGCATCTATATGGGGGGACAGATAAGGAAAGCATCTATATGGGGGGACAGATAAGGGAGGCATCTATATGGGGGGACAGATAAGGGAGGCATCTATATGGGGGGACAGATAAGGGAGGCATCTATATGGGGGGACAGATAAGGGAGGCATCTATATGGGGGGACAGATAAGGGAGGCATCTATATGGGGGGACAGATAAGGGAGGCATCTATAAGGGGGGACAGATAAGGGAGGCATCTATATGGGGGGACAGATAAGGGAGGCATCTATATGGGGGGACAGATAAGGGAGGCATCTATATGGGGGGACAGATAAGGGGGCATCTATATGGGGGACAGATAAGGGAGGCATGTATAAGGGGGAATCTATATGGGGGGACAGATAAGGGAGGCATGTATGAGGGAGGCATCTATATGGGGGGACAGATAAGGAAAGCATCTATATGGGGGGACAGATAAGGGAGGCATCTATATGGGGGGACAGATAAGGGAGGCATCTATATGGGGGGACAGATAAGGGAGGCATCTATATGGGGGACAGATAAGGGAGGCATCTATATGGGGGGACAGATAAGGGAGGCATCTATATGGGGGGACAGATAAGGGAGGCATCTATATGGGGGGACAGATAAGGGAGGCATCTATAAGGGAGGCATCTATATGGGGGGACAGATAAGGGAGGCATCTATATGGGGGGACAGATAAGGGAGGCATCTATATGGGGGGACAGATAAGGGAGGCATCTATATGGGGGACAGATAAGGGAGGCATCTATATGGGGGGACAGATAAGGGGGCATCTATATGGGGGACAGATAAGGGAGGCATGTATAAGGGGGAATCTATATGGGGGGACAGATAAGGGAGGCATCTATATGGGGGGACAGATAAGGGAGGCATGTATAAGGGGGAATCTATATGGGGGGACAGATAAGGGAGGCATGTATGAGGGAGGCATCTATATGGGGGACAGATAAGGGAGGCATCTATATGGGGGACAGATAAGGGAGGCATGTATAAGGGAGGCATCTATATGGGGGACAGATAAGGGAGGCATGTATAAGGGGGCATCTATAGGGGGGACAGATAAGGGAGGCATCTATAAGGGGGAATCTATATGGTGGGACAGATAAGGGAGGCATCTATATGGGGGACAGATAAAGGAGGCATCTATATGGGGGGGACAGATAAGGGAGGCATCTATATGGGGGGGACAGATAAGGGAGGCATCTATATGGGGGGGACAGATAAGGGAGGCATCTATATGGGGGGGACAGATAAGGGAGGCATCTATATGGGGGGACAGACAAGCGAGGCATGTATAAGGGAGGCATCTATGTGGGGGACAGATAAGGGAGGCATGTATAAGGGAGGCATCTATATGGGGGGACAGATAAGGGAGGCATGTATAAGGGGGCATCTATATGGGGGGACAGATAAGGGAGGCATGTATAAGGGGGCATCTATATGGGGGGGACAGATAAGGGAGGCATGTATAAGGGGGCATCTATATGGGGGGGACAGATAAGGGAGGCATGTATAAGGGGGGCATCTATATGGGGGGAAAGATAAGGGAGGCATTTATAAGGGGGGGTATCTATAGGGGGACGCATCTATAAGGGGAAAACAAAGGGGGACAATAGGGAGGCATCTTTAAGGGGTCATCTACAAGGGGGGCATCTATAGGGTACAACACAGGAGGCCATCTATAGGAGGGGCAACATAAGGGGGCCATCTATAAGGGGTAAAACACAGGGGGCTATCTATAGGGGGCAACATAAGGGGGCCATCTATAATGGGAGGCAACATAAAGGGGCCATCTTTAATGGGAGGCAACATAAGATGGCCATCTATAATGGGAGGCAACATAAGATAGCCATCTATAATGGGAGGCAACATAAGATGGCCATCTATAATGGGAGGCAACATAAGATGGCCATCTATAAGGGATAAAACACAGGGGGCTATCTATAGGGGGGGCAACATAAAGGGGCTATCTATAATGGGTTGCAACATAAGGGGGCCATCTATAAGGGGAGGCAAAATAAGAGGGCCATCTATAAGAGAGACAACACAGGGGGGCATCTATAATGGGAGGCAACATAAGGGGGCCATCTATAAAGGGGGACAACATAAGGGAGCCATCTATAATGGGAGACAACATAAGGGGGCCATCTATAATGGGAGGCAACATAAGGGGGCCATCTATAATGGGAGGCAACATAAGGGGGCCATCTATAATGGGAGGCAACATAAGATGGCCATCTATAATGGGAGGCAACATAAGATGGCCATCTATAAGGGGTAAAACACAGGGGGCTATCTATAGGGGGGGCAACATAAGGGGGCCATCTATAAGGGGAGGCAAAATAAGGGGGCCATCTATAAGAGGGACAACACAGGGGGGTATCTATAATGGGAGGCAACATAAGGGGGCTATCTATAAGGGGGACAACACAGAGATGGGCAGTCTGTAAGGGACACTACACAGAGGGGGGATCTATAAGGGGGCCATCTGAAAGGGGGACTACACAGAGGGGGGGCGTATACTATAGGGGACACACAGAGGGGATCATCTATAAGGGGGACATCGAAGGGGCCATCTATAACGGAGACTACACAGAGAGGGGCTCTCAAGAAAATGCACATGGGGCCATCTATATGGAAGACTGAGCAAGGGTCTCGCTCTACATAGTGGGGGAATATACTATAAGGGGGATCACATGGAGTCAGCCTACCCACTTAATGAGTGTGTAAAGGGGCCAATACAGATGTGCAGTTAGTACATAGACACATTAAACTCCTCACACTGACACCATCCTCATCTGTCTGGCAGATTCTGTGGATTCGTGGCTCGGAGAAGTTCTCATAACGGCCCAGGACAGATGAAGAAGAAAATGAAAAGGGAAGAACTCCGATCAGAGAAGACGTCCCCTGTGAGTCACCTGATATAACTGCACTGTAATGTATATGGTGTACAGAACCTGTGTAGATCTTGGTACCTCTATATGACTGTATGAGGGGATATTGTTCTTTGTACAGTGGATTTTATTCAGTAGCAGCGGTGGGGTTAGTCAGTATGTGGTGGTGTTAGTCATTATGTGGTGGTGTTAGTCAGTATGTGGTGGGGTTAGTCAGTATGTGGTGGTTATATTTGTTACTTCTAATCTGGTACAGTGTTTTATTGGATTTAGTATACAGGATTTGGTCAGTAACAATATGGTGGTGATGGTGATGGTAGTGGTTGTGGTGTAGTGGTAATATTTGCACCTTGTATACTGGTATTATTGGTTAGTATACAGGATTTGGTCTGTAATAGTTTGGCGGTAATATGTATGGTGATAATATTTCCTTCCTATATATTGGTATTGGTAATCACTTGGTCGAGGAAGGGGGGGCCCCAAGTTGAACTCTTGCATCAGGTCCCAAGGGGCATTAGCTATGCCCCTGTGTGTAAGCAGTGGCGGTCTTTGGCACCAAGCACCCCAAGCGATCGCTTGGGGCCCTCAACATCCAGGGGGGCCCCCACACCCCGTTCTTGTGCTCAAGACCGCTGGACAGGGCCGCTGCCCTGCTCGCTGCTGCCATCTGAACTGTAACTATGAGCACTCGTAATGAGCGCTCATAGTTACATGCAGCAGCACTGACAGGGTGGGAGACATTGGCCCCCTTCCTGTCAGTCACTCTTGTGGCCGCAGAAAGGGTTTTCCCTGCGGTCACAAGTGGCAGCTTTGTCCTTGTGGTGCCGGCGCTGTGACATCACTGGAGCATCGGCGCCAGGACAAGGGGAGTGCGGCCTCTTGTGATCGCAGGAAAAACCCTTCCTGCGGCCACAAGAGTGAAGAGAAGAGGAGACGCCCGGACCCAGGTGAGTATAAGTGTTTGTTTTATTGTGTTATATACTATATGGGAGGGGGAGCACACAGGGGTCTTTTTAACTGGGGGAGCGCACATCGGGGGTCTATATAAATGGGGGGAGCACACAGGGGGGCTATATAACAGGGGGAGCACACAGGGGGGCTATAGACTACTGGGGGCAGCACACAGGGGGTCTATATACTACTTGGGGCAGCAGAATGGGGTCTATATACAACTTGGAGAGCACACAGGATGTCTATATCCAAGTGGGGGAGCACACAGGGTGTCTATATACTACTGGTGGGGCACACAGGGGGTCTATATACTACTGGGGGAACATACAGGGGGTCTATATACTACTTGTGAGGCACACAGGTGGTCTATATATAACTGGGTGAGCACACAGGGGTCTGTATACTATATAATACTATATATACTATGCTATATACTACTGGGTGAGCACACAGGGGTCTATATACTACTGGTGGGGCACACAGGGGGTCTATATACTACTGGGGGAACCACACATGGGGTTTATATACTACTGGAGGAGCACACAGGGGTCTATATCCAAGTGGGGGAGCACACAGGACATCTATATCCAAGTGGGGGAGCACACAGGGGGGCTAAATACCCCTGAGGGAGCACACAGGGGGCCTATATACTAGTGGGGGAGCACACAGGGGGTATATACAACTGGGGGCAGCACACAGGGGGTCTATATACAACTGGGGCAGCACACAGGAGGTCTATATACTTCTGGGGGAGCACACGGGGGGCTATATAAAACTGGAGGAACACACGGGTCTATATACTACTGGGGGAAGCAAACAAGGGGTATATACTACTGGGGGCAGGACACAAGGGGTATATACTATTGGGGGCAGCACACAAGGAGAATATATTACTGGCGGTAGCGCACAAGGGGTATATACTACTGGGGGCAACACACAGCAGTCTATTGTTTTGGAACGCGTGTCGAGGGGGGGGGCCCAGACATAACTTCGCTTGGGGCCCCAGAAATGCCAAGACCGCCCCTGTGTGTAAGTAAGGGTGCATAAATGTATGTATGTATGTGTGTGTGTGAGGGTGCATGTATGTATGTATGAGTGTGTAAGGGTGCATCTATGTATGTATGTGTGTGAGGGTGCATGTATGTATGTGTGAGTTAGGGTGTATGTATGTATGTGTGTGTGTGAGGGTGCATGTATGTATGAGTGTTTAAGGGTGCATCTATGTATGTATGTGTGAGTTAGGGTGTATGTATGTGTGTGTGTGAGTAGGGGTGCATGTATGTGTGTGAGGGTGTACGTATGTATGTATGTAAACTTTTATTTTGTCAGGGAGGATGTATATGTACACAGAGTATACGTTACATAGGAGTCTGTGTGTGTGTGTGTATGTATATATATATATATATATATATATATATATATATATATATATACACACATATATATATATATATATATATATATATCACACAGAGAGAATGTATATGTTACATAGGAGGCTGTATATATAACACACAGAGAGAATCTATATGTTACATAGGAGGCTGTATATATAATACACAGAGAGAATCTATACATTACATAGGCGGCTGTATATATAACACACAGAGAGAATCTATACGTTACATAAGCGGCTGTATATATAACACACAGAGAGAATCTATATGTTACATAGGCGGCTGTATATATAATACACAGAGAGAATCTATATGTTACATAGGCGGCTGTATATATAACACACAGAGAGAATCTATACGTTACATAGGAGGCTGTATATATAACACACAGAGAGAATCTATATGTTACATAGGCGGCTGTATATATAACACACAGAGAGAATCTATACGTTACATAGGAGGCTGTATATATAACTCTCAGCCACCATGAGCTGCAGTCTGTGATTGAAAGTGCGGCACGGTGCAGTAAATATAAGAGGATATCACAGTATACGGCCGGCACACAGGTATAAGTGACCATAGACAACAATCTCAATCACTTTTATGTGTGTTCCTTCCCGCTGCCGCCTGGTTGGGATGAAGCTACGAGATGAAGCATTCCCACATATATTGACCATGGCCGACTTCCAGCTGTGCTCACCGTCATGTCCGGCCATGATTCCTGGAGACAGGACAGGATGGATAGTGTGAGGGGTTTAGCGTCTCCCAGGCCATTCCCAGTGATACATCCATTATAAAACCTTCTCCCCTATGAGGAGTCCGCCAGAGACGCTGATCCCGAGCGCTCGTAATATCACATAGACCTCCACCGATGTAATACACATTGTCCCCTGCAGGGGCGCTGCACAGATATTCAGAGACCTGCGGATCCCACGGTACAGGAAATGTCACTGATGGTAAAGGGGGCATGGATTCACTGACAGAAGAATGAGTCATACCCTGACAATCTTATAGGCCTGATGTCCCTCTACCCTCGTACCCTGCTGATCAGTCATTGATGAGCTATCCTGTGATTAGTTTATTCATTTGTTTTACCCTTTAAAAAAACCCTTTAAGATAAAAAGTTATGCTGTAACTAGCACGCACAACTGTCTTCTATCATAGACTGGGAATCGTAAAGCTGGACAGAATATGGGATGTCTCCCTCTTTAAGGCTCAGACCATCCAGGGGCCTCACGATGGAGCGGATGCCAAGGAGCCGCCCTAATGGTTCTCAGTCTCCAGGTAGCTGCAGGATTCTCTTAGATTACAATATTATAAATGTGAACTATATTATTATTTGCTTCCTGATGGGGAGGAGAAAGAACCCAAACCCCAAGCGGAGACGCCAACCCCAAGCGGAGACGCCAACCATAAGCAGAGACGCCAGCCCCAAGCGGAGACGCCAGCCCCAAGCGGAGACGCCAGCCCCAAGCGGACACGCCAACGACACCAACCCCAAGTGGACACGCCAACCCCAAGTGGAGACGTCAACTACGCCAACCCCAAGCGGAGACGCCAACCCCAAGCGGAAACGCCAACCCCAATCAGAGATTCCAACCCCAAGCGGAGACGCCAACCACAAGCGGAGATGCCAACCACAAGCGGAGACGCCAACTTTGTTCTTCCTCTGGATTAGCCGGGTCTCGGAGATATAATACATACTGACCTTGACATATTTTTCCATTCCAAGAGGAGCTCGACATGACAAATCACCAGTGTCACCTGTCAACCATAAGCAGAGACGCCAACCCCAAGCGGAGACGCCAACCCCAAGCGGAGACGCCAACCCCAAGCGGAGATGCCAACCACAAGCGGAGACGCCAACCACAAGCGGAGACGCCAACCACAAGCGGAGACGCTGAAGGCTTACCATGGTTCTTTGTTCTTCCTCTGGATTAGCCGGGTCTCGGAGATATAATACATACTGACCTTGACATATTTTTCCATTCCAAGAGGAGCTCGACACCGAACAACGTGAGAAATCATGAGTGTCACCCGGACCAAATCCGAGCTGCATTGTGGATTGTATGTAGGGCAGCGAGGAGGCCGATATCCAGCGCTTAATGCGCCTGACGGAAATTCCAGGTCTGACGTTCAGCATCAATTATTTATCTCTGAAAACTTTACAATAAACAAATGGCGACAGAAAAGACGTAACCTGCAGAGAAGTCCCGTCTATTCCGTCATATTTAGAGGACTGTTGAGTGGCAGAATAATGTAACAATACCAGGAAAATAATCACAAACAAAACCATCAAATATGCACAGAAGCCAAACGCTGCGCTAAATTACCCGAAATGCAACCATGAGCCACAGCGCCGCATTTCCTGCATCATCTCTATTCTGCACATTAATTCTTAAAAGAATGATATCAACATTCTCCCAGTCCAGCAGAGCTGCCCATAGAAGACAATAATGGGCCCCAAATCAACAGTGCTGCCAATAAAAGTCAAAGATGGTCCCAATCCAGCGTAGCTGCCCATAGAAGTCAATGATGGCCCCAGTCCGGTGGAGCTGCCCATAAAAGTCAATGATGGCCCCAGTCCGGCGAAGCTGCCATAGAAGTCAATGATGTTACCAGTCATGTGGAGCTGCCATAGAAATCAATGATGGCCCCAGTCTGGCGGAGCTGCCCATAGAAGTCAGTGAGGGGCTCAGTCAATGCTTGCTCGCTAGATTTCAGTTTTTCTTCCATTTGTCGCCTTGTTTGACCAGAATTACATTTCATGCAATCACTTTGCAGACTGATGGAAGTTTTCGATGATTTTGTTACTATATCCAAGTTTCTTTACGTATTTTGGAATTTCGATGGGTTCTCCACCGTACGAGACGTCGGCCAATTATGTTCTGCGTATTTATTTTGGTTTTATGACTATGGGAGAACTTACCGGCTTGATGAAAAGTTTCTGTAATTAGTTGAAGCTGAGTCGGGATAAAAAGTGCGTTTATGTTGGTAATTAAAGGGGAAAAAAGGGGCGTTACCAGGAGAGTTAATAACCACCTGGCTCACCTGGTCCATCACTAAGCCTGCCCGAAAACAAGATTCATCCAGCGAGTTCCCAGAATATAAAATACCGCAGCTACGTGGCCCTCATCCTCACTCATCTCACTTTTTTGTTTTACTCTACGTTCACATCCTGATCTTTATTTACAGCTGTAATGATCAAAATACGGCCGTATTGTCAACCTTAAAACTGTCATGGGATCAACGGATCACTCTACCTGATCGGTGCCACTGTTTCCAACGCTGCCCTTCATTATCAAAACCGCCGCCCAAATATATCTATTTTTCAGTTTACAGCTGTTTGTTTAAATATGCTAATTAGCTAATTTGGTGCCCTGGAGGCGGGCCCAACACCCCCAATGCATGATTTTCTCTCCCATTGATGACAGACCGGGAACTCGGAGCTTTGGATAGATTAATAATAAAGAAGAGTGCCATCAATGGGAGTGCCCTGGGCGTGCTGGGCCCGCCTCCAGGGCACCAAACAAGCTAATTAGCATATTTACACAAACATATGATACAAAGACATGAAGTGCACCGTTACTGATCAGTAATGGCGCCAATCAGGTAATGATAAAAACCCCATTTAAGCGATCGGACGGAAGATTTTTTTTTTAAGACTTAGAAAATAACGTGACACTTATGTGACTGTATAAAATTCTTGGAACGTTGATCCAGTCTGATCGCCGCTCAGGATCAGGAGGGAGACGTTTTCTGGCTATTTTCCCACTATGTAATAATATCAGGGAGGGCGGCCGTCTCCTTAAATCATTGTAAGCAGATATCATTACTTAGGGTGCGTTTACACAGAAAGATTTATCTGATTTTGGAAGCCAAAGCCAGGAATGGATTTAAAAAGAGGATAGATCCCAGTCTTTTCTTATTGACCTGATCCCTGTTTATAGTCTGCTCCTGGTTTTGGCTTCAAAGATCTGTCAGATAAATCTGTCTGTGTAAACGCACCATTAGTGGCATCAGTGGCACAGTCTATGGAGGATAGCACAGTCTATGGAATAGAGGATAGCACAGTCTATGGAGGATAGCACAGTCTATGGAATAGAGGATAGCACAGTCTATGGAATAGAGGATAGCACAGTCTATGAAGGATAGCACAGTCTATGGAATAGAGGATAGCACAGTCTGTGGAGGATAGCACAGTCTGTGGAGGATAGCACAGTCTATGGAGGATAGCACAGTCTATGGAATAGAGGATAGCACAGTCTGTGGAGGATAGCAGTCTATGGAATAGAGGATAGCACAGTCTATGGAATAGAGGATAGCACAGTCTATGGAATAGAGGATAGCACAGTCTATGGAATAGAGGATAGCACAGTCTATGGAATAGAGGATAGCACAGTCTATGGAATAGAGGATAGCACAGTCTGTGGAGGATAGCACAGTCTCCCCCCTTTTACTTATGGGCCGTTGCCCCACCCCCTGGTAATTGACTCTAACCGATCACTGCCCTCACTGACCTGACTCCTCCTTTTTCCAGCCTACCCCTCCTTTTCTTATTACTCTATTGCTGCCTCTGATCCCAGCTGGATCCAGTGGTGGTCCTAGGCTGCACCTCGCTCTGTCCATCTCCGAGGTGTATAATATCCAGGGCAGTCACCAAGCATCAGATGTCCTGGTGTCACGGGCTGCTGTCTGACTGATGGCAGAATGTTACCTGTCAGTGTAGAAAGTTGGAAGGGGTAATGCTATGGGCGGCTATTAGGGACTGAGCTAGACCCCTCCGCTCCATGAAGGAAAAACCAACGCATCAGCACAAGGCATCTCAGACATTTGTGGCTTCCGGCAAGGTGGGATGGGTGTAGGCTCCAGAATGGTGGGATGGGTGTAGGCTCCAGAATGGCGGGAGGAATGGAAGCTCCAGAATGGTGGGATGGGTGTAGGCTCCAGAATGGCGGGAGGAATGGAGGCTCCAGAATGGCGGGATGGGTGTAGGTTCAGGCATGGTGGGACGAGTGGAGGCTCCGGCATGAGGGGACGAGTGGAGGCTCCGGCATGGGGGGATGGGTGTATAGCTCCAGAATGGTGGGACGAGTGGAGGCTCCAGCATGGCGGGACGAGTGGAGGCTCCGGCATGGGGGGGACAGGTGTAGGCTCCAGAATGGTGGGACGAGTAGAGGCTCCAGAATGGCAGGACGAGTGGAGGCTCCAGCATGGAGGGATGGGTGTAGGTTCAGGCATGGCGGGACGAGTGGAGGCTCCGGCATGGGGGACGGGTGTAGGCTCCAGAATGGTGGGACGAGTGGAGGCTCCAGCTTGGCGGGACGAGTGGAGGTTCCGGAATGGGGGGACGGGTGTAGGCTCCAGAATGGTGGGACGAGTGGAGGCTCCAGCATGGCGGGACAAGTGGAGGCTCCGGCATGGGGGGGACGGGTGTAGGCTCCAGAATGGTGAGACGAGTAGAGGCTCCAGAATGGCAGGACGAGTGGAGGCTCCAGCATGGAGTGATGGGTGTAGGTTCAGGCATGGAGGGAGGGACGAGTGTAGGCTCCGGTATGGGGGGACGGGTGTAGGCTCCAGAATGGTGGGACGAGTGGAGGCTACGGCATGGGGGGGACGGGTGTAGGCTCCAGAATGGTGGGACGAGTAGAGGCTCCAGAATGGCGGGACGAGTAGAGGCCCCAGAATGGCAGGACGAGTGGAGGCTCCAGCATGGAGGGATGGGTGTAGGTTCAGGCATGGCGGGACGAGTGAAGGCTCCGGCATGGGGGGACGGGTAGAGGCTCCAGAATGGTGGGATGAGTGGAGGCTACAGCATGGCGGGACGACTGGAGGCTCCGTCATGGGGGGGACAGGTGTAGGCTCCAAAATGGTGGGACGAGTAGAGGCTCCAGAATGGCGGGACGAGTAGAGGCTCCAGAATGGCAGGACGAGTGGAGGCTCCAGCATGGGGGGACGAGTGGAGGCTCCAGCATGGCGGGATGAGCGGAGGCTACGGCATGGGGGGACGGGTGGAGGCTCCAGCATGGGGGGACGGGTGTAGGCTCCAGAATGGTGGGACGAGTGGAGGCTCCAGAATGGCAGGACGGGTGGAGGCTCCAGCATGGCGGGATGAGCGGAGGCGCCAGCATGGGGAGATGGGTGGAGGCTCCGGCATGGTGGGACAAGTATAAGTTACAGCAAGAATGTGTCCCAGTGCACACGGCAAGCTCCATAGAGACATGGGGGTGTGTGGCCACAAACAGCGCCGTCCCTGTGCAACCCCAAACCCCGCGCAGCTCCGACCAGCCCCCCTAAAACGCGCAACCCTGCGTAGCCCCAACCCCGTACAACCCTGACCCCACCCCATGACCAGACCCAGGATGAATGAGGATGGAGACTGTGAGCCGGACCCCACAGATCCTCGTCTCACAGACACCTCCGTTATCTCCCCAGATGAAGCCATAATACCTGCAAATGGGGGCAACTCCCTATTAATAGCTATGAATGTAGAATAGGGGGTCCCAGGGGCTCTTGTAGATAGTATAATATGCAGGTACCCCAATACTCTTCTCTATAGTGTAATGTGCAGGTACCCCAATACTCCTTTCTATGTAGTGTATAGGCAGGTACCCCAATACTCCCCTCCATATAGTATAATATGCAGGTACCCCAATACTCCTTTCTATGTAGTGTATAGGCAGGTACCCCAATACTCCCCTCCATATAGTATAATATGCAGGTACCCCAATACTCCCCTCCATATAGTGTAATGTGCAGGTACCCCAATACTCTTCTCTATAGTGTAATGTGCAGGTACCCCAATACTCCCCTCCATATAGTATAATATGCAGGTACCCCAATACTCCCCTCCTTATAGTGTAATGTGCAGGTACCCCAATACTCTTCTCTATAGTGTAATGTGCAGGTACCCCAATACTCTTCTCTATAGTGTAATGTGCAGGTACCCCAATACTCCCCTCCATATAGTATAATATGCAGGTACCCCAATACTCTCCTCCATATAGTGTAATGTGCAGGTACCCCAATACTCTTCTCTATAGTGTAATGTGCAGGTACCCCAATACTCCCCTCCATATAGTATATTATGCAGGTACCCTAATACTCTTCTCTATAGTGTAATGTGCAGGTACCCCAATACTCCCCTCCATATAGTATAATATGCAGGTACCCCAATACTCCCCTCCATATAGTATAATATGCAGGTACCCCAATACTCCCCTCCATATAGTATAATATGCAGGTATCCCAATACTACCCTCCATATAGTATAATATGCAGGTACCCCAATACTCCACTCCATATAGTATAATATGCAGGTACCCCAATACTCCACTCCATATAGTATAATATGCAGGTACCCCAATACTCCTCTCTATATAGTGTATAGGCAGGTACCCCAATACTCCCCTCCATATAGTATAATATGCAGGTACCCCATTATTCCCCTCCATATAGTATAATATGAAGGTACCCCAATACTCTTCTCTATAGTATAATGTGCAGGTACCCCAATACTCCACTCCATATAGTATAATATGCAGGTACCCCAATACTCCTCTCTATATAGTGTATAGGCAGGTACCCCAATACTCCCCTCCATATAGTATAATATGCAGGTACCCCAATATTCCCCTCCATATAGTATAATATGCAGGTACCCCAATACTCTTCTCTATAGTATAATGTGCAGGTACCCCAATACTCCACTCCATATAGTATAATATGCAGGTACCCCAATACTCTTCTCTATAGTATAATATGCAGGTACCCCAATACTTCCCTCCGTATGTGATTCCAGTTTGGGTATACGGCTCAGGTCGGAGGTCACGATTCCGCATTCCGATGGTTATTATCCCCGTATAATGGACGTCGTATATTCTTATGTTACAGGAAAATAATGAAATATCTGACGTCGGAGCGAAGAGTAAGAGCAACCGTATTGTTACCGTCCGCCGCAACTGGATGTTGTTACCTGGATGATTTGTTACCACAGCAACAGAGTACTGCGCCTTTTATCCGATACAAGCGTGTATAGGCGCTTATCCGTACGGCCATTATTCACCTTCACAATATACGTATATCCTTATATAACACTGCCATGGTGGCTGTATACACAATATACGTATATCCCTATATAACACTGCCATGGTGGCTGTATACACAATATACGTATATCCTTATATAACACTGCCATTTAGGCTGTATACACAATATACATGTATCCCCATATAACACCGCCATGGTGGCTGTATACACAATATACATGTACCCCTATATAACACCGCCATGGTGGCTGTATACACATTATACATGTTTCCCTATATAACACCGCCATGGTGGCTGTATACACAATATACATGTATCCCTATATAACACAGTCATGGTGGCTGTATACACATTATACATGTTTCCCTATATAACACCACCATGGTGACTGTATACACAATATACATGTATCCCTATATAACACAGTCATGGTGGCTGTATACACATTATACATGTATCCCTATATAACACTGCCATGGTGGCTGTATACACAATATACATGTATCCCTATATAACACTGCCATGGTGGCTGTATACACAATATACGTATATCCTTATATAACACTGCCATGGTGGCTGTATACACAATATACGTATATCCCTATATAACACCGCCATGGTGGCTGTATACACAGTATACATGTATCCTTATATAACACTGCCATGGTGGCTGTATACACAATATACATGTATCCCTATATAACACAGTCATGGTGGCTGTATACACAATATACATGTATCCTCCTATATAACACCGCCATGGTGGCTGTATACACAATATACATGTTTCCCTATATAACACCGTCATGGTGGCTGTATACACAATATACATGTATCCCTATATAACACCGTCATGGTGGCTGTATACACAATATACATGCATCCCTATATAACACCGCCATGGTGGCTGTATACACAGTATACATGTATCCTTATATAACACTGCCATGGTGGCTGTATACACAGTATACATGTATCCCTATATAACACAGTCATGGTGGCTGTATACACAGTATACATGTATCCCTATATAACACCGCCATGGTGGCTGTATACACAATATACATGTATCCCTATATAACACCGCCATGGTGGCTGTATACACATTATACATGTATCCCTATATAACACCGCCATGGTGGCTGTATACACAGTATACATGTATCCTTATATAACACTGCCATGGTGGCTGTATACACAGTATACATGTATCCCTATATAACACAGTCATGGTGGCTGTATACACAGTATACATGTATCCCTATATAACACCGCCATGGTGGCTGTATACACAATATACATGTATCCCTATATAACACTGCCATGGTGGCTGTATACACATTATACATGTATCCCTATATAACACTGCCATGGTGGCTGTATACACAGTATACATGTATCCCCCTACATAACACCGCCATGGTGGCTGTATACACAATATACATGTATCCCTATATAACACCGCCATGGTGGCTGTATACACAGTATACATGTATCCCTATATAACACCGCCATGGTGGCTGTATACACAATATACATGTATCCCTATATAACACCGCCATGGTGGCTGTATACACAATATACATGTATCCCTATATAACACCGCCATGGTGGCTGTATACACATTATACATGTATCCCTATATAACACAGTCATGGTGGCTGTATACACAATATACATGTATCCCTATATAACACCGCCATGGTGGCTGTATACACAATATACATGTATCCCCCTACATAACACCGCCATGGTGGCTGTATACACAATATACATGTATCCCCCTACATAACACTGCCATGGTGGCTGTATACACAATATACATGTATCCCTATATAACACCGCCATGGTGGCTGTATACACAATATACATGCATTCCTATATAACACCGCCATGGTGACTGTATACACAATATACATGTATCCCTATATAACACCGCCATGGTGACTGTATACACAATATTGCTGGGTTCACACTATGTATATTTGAGGCTGTATTTGGTCCTCATGTCAGGTCCTCATAGCAACCAAAACCAGGAGTGGATTAAAAACACAGAAAGGCTCTGTTCACACAATGCTGAAACTGAGTGGATGGCCGCCATATAACGGTAAATAACTTCCATTATTTCAATACAACAGCCGTTGTTTTAAAATAACAGCAAATATTTGCCATTAAATGATGGCCATCTACTCAATTACAACATTATGTGAACAGATCCTTTCTGTGTTTTCAATCCACTCCTTGTTTTGGTTGCTATACAGCCTCACAAATACAGCCTCAAATATACGTAGTGTGAACATAGCATACACATGTATCCCTATATAACACAGTCATGGTGGCTGTATACACAATATACATATATCCCTATATAACACCGCCATGGTGACTGTATACACAATATACATATATCCCTATATAACACCGCCATGGTGACTGTATACACAATATACATGTATCCCTATATAACACCGCCATGGTGGCTGTATCCACAATATACATGTATCCTCCTATATAACACCGCCATGGTGGCTGTATACACATTATACATGTTTCCCTATATAACACCGCCATGGTGGCTGTATACACAATATACATGTATCCTCCTATATAACACCGCCATGGTGGCTGTATACACATTATACATGTTTCCCTATATAACACCGCCATGGTGGCTGTATACACAATATACATGTATCCCTATATAACACCGCCATGGTGGCTGTATACACTTTATACATGTATCCCTATATAACACCGCCATGGTGACTGTATACACAATATACATGTATCCTCCTATATAACACCGCCATGGTGGCTGTATACACAATATACATGTATCCCTATATAACACCGTCATGGTGGCTGTATACACAGTATACATGTATCCCTATATAACACCGTCATGGTGGCTGTATACACAGTATACATGTATCCTTATATAACACCGCCATGGTGGCTGTATACACAGTATACATGTATCCCTATATAACACCGCCATGGTGGCTGTATACACAATATACATGTATCCTCCTATATAACACCGTCATGGTGGCTGTATACACAATATACATGTATCCCTATATAACACCGCCATGGTGGCTGTATACACAATATACATGTATCCCTATATAACACCGCCATGGTGGCTGTATACACAATATACATGTATCCCCCTATATAACACCGCCATGGTGGCTGTATACACAATATACATGTATCCTCCTATATAACACCGCCATGGTGGCTGTATACACATTATACATGTATCCCTATATAACACTGCCATGGTGACTGTATACACAATATACATGTATCCCTATATAACACTGCCATGGTGACTGTATACACAATATACATGTATCCCTATATAACACCGCCATGGTGACTGTATACACAATATACATGTATCCCTATATAACACCGTCATGGTGACTGTATACACAATATACATGTATCCCTATATAACACCGTCATGGTGGCTGTATACACAGTATACATGTATCCCCCTACATAACACCGCCATGGTGACTGTATACACAATATACATGTATCCCTATATAACACCGCCATGGTGGCTGTATACACTTTATCATAAACATGTATCCCTATATAACACCGCCATGGTGGCTGTATACACAATATACATGTATCCCTATATAACACCGTCATGGTGACTGTATACACAATATACATGTATCCCTATATAACACCGTCTTGGTGGCTGTATACGCAATATACATGTATCCCTATATAACACCGCCATGGTGGCTGTATACACAATATACATGTATCCCTATATAACACTGCCATGGTGGCTGTATACACAATATACATGTATCCCTATATAACACTGCCATGGTGGCTGTATACACATTATACATGTATCCCTATATAACACTGCCATGGTGGCTGTATACACAGTATACATGTATCCCCCTACATAACACCGCCATGGTGACTGTATACACAATATACATGTATCCCTATATAACACCGCCATGGTGGCTGTATACACAATATACATGTATCCCTATATAACACTGCCATGGTGGCTGTATACACAGTATACATGTATCCCCCTACATAACACCGCCATGGTGGCTGTATACACATTATACATGTATCCCTATATAACACCGCCATGGTGGCTGTATACACAATATACATGTATCCTCCTATATAACACCGCCATGGTGGCTGTATACACAATATACATGTATCCCTATATAACACTGCCATGGTGGCTGTATACACAATATACATGTATCCTCCTATATAACACCGCCATGGTGGCTGTATACACAATATACATGTATCCCTATATAACACTGCCATGGTGGCTGTATACACAATATACATGTATCCTCGTATATAACACCGCCATGGTGGCTGTATACACAATATACATGTATCCCTATATAACACCGCCATGGTGGCTGTATACACATTATACATGTATCCCTATATAACACCGCCATGGTGGCTGTATACACAATATACATGTATCCCCCTACATAACACCGTCATGGTGGCTGTATACACAATATACATGTATCCCTATATAACACCGCCATGGTGACTGTATACACAATATACATGTATCCCTATATAACACCGCCATGGTGACTGTATACACAATATACATGTATCCCTATATAACACCGCCATGGTGGCTGTATACACAATATACATGTATCCCTATATAACACTGCCATGGTGGCTGTATACACAGTATACATGTATCCCTATATAACACTGCCATGGTGGCTGTATACACAGTATACATGTATCCCTATATAACACCGCCATGGTGGCTGTATACACAATATACATGTATCCCTATATAACACCGTCATGGTGACTGTATACACAATATACATGTATCCCTATATAACACTGCCATGGTGGCTGTATACACAATATACATGTATCCCTATATAACACCGCCATGGTGGCTGTATACACAATATACATGTATCCCTATATAACACAGTCATGGTGGCTGTATACACAATATACATGTATCCCTATATAACACCGCCATGGTGACTGTATACACAATATACATGTATCCCTATATAACACCGCCATGGTGGCTGTATACACATTATACATGTATCCCTATATAACACCGCCATGGTGGCTGTATACACAATATACATGTATCCCTATATAACACCGCCATGGTGACTGTATACACAATATACATGTATCCCTATATAACACCGCCATGGTGGCTGTATACACAATATACATGTATCCCTACATAACACCGCCATGGTGGCTGTATACACAATATACATGTATCCCTATATAACACCGCCATGGTGACTGTATACACAATATACATGTATCCCTACATAACACCGCCATGGTGGCTGTATACACAATATACATGTATCCCTACATAACACCGCCATGGTGGCTGTATACACAGTATACATGTATCCCTATATAACACAGTCATGGTGGCTGTATACACAATATACATGTATCCCTATATAACACCGTCATGGTGACTGTATACACAATATACATGTATACACTGGGCAGACACTGTGATGCAGCGGTAAGAGGTCGGTAGTATATAGCGGTATAATAGTGCAGGCACACCGCCTCCCTCCTATACACCTCAGTAATGGCGTCTCCACTCACCTCCCAGCACGGCGGACAGCAGGATGTGGGTGCCGTACTTCTTGATCAGGTTCTCGGTGATCTGCGCTGAGCTCGGCCTCCTCCCCAGCTGACGGATGTTACGGACAAACTCCGGAGCCAGCGTTAGGTTGGGGAACTCCTTACTCTCCAGAGCCATGTTCTTCACCTTCCAGCGGCCAAACTCCCTGCAAGAGGAAAGAGAGAAGAATCAGCCCCCACCTGGTACCTGGAGCTCATTGTCCTTCCTCCCAGAAGATGATGGAGCCGTCACCTCTACTGTATTATATCCCAGAGGATGATGGAACCTCCATCACTGATACCAGTGTGCAGCCTCTATACCGGAGTGTAGCCTCTATACCGGAGTGTAACCTCTATACCGGAGTGTAACCTCTATACCGGAGTGTAACCTCTATACCGGAGTGTAACCTCCATCACCGATACCGCAGTGTAACCTCTATACCGCAGTGTAACCTCCATCACCGATACCAGAGTGTAACCTCTATACCGGAGTGTAGCCTCTATCACCAATACCAGAGTGTAACCTCTATACCGGAGTGTAGCCTCTATACCGGAGTGTAACCTCCATCACCAATACCAGAGTGTAACCTCTATACCGGAGTGTAGCCTCTATACCGGAGTGTAACCTGCATCACCAATACCAGAGTGTAACCTCTATACCGAAGTGTAACCTCTATACCGGAGTGTAACCTCTATACCGGAGTGTAACCTCTATACCGGAGTGTAACCTCTATACCAGAGTGTAACCTCTATACCGGAGTGTAACCTCCATCACCGATACCGGAGTGTAACCTCTATACCGGAGTGTAACCTCCATCACCGATACCAGAGTGTAACCTCTATACCGGAGTGTAGCCTCTATACCAGAGTGTAACCTCTATACCGGAGTGTAACCTCTATACCGGAGTGTAACCTCTATACCGGAGTGTAACCTCTATACCGGAGTGTAACCTCTATACCGGAGTGTAACCTCTATACCGGAGTGTAACCTCTATACCGGAGTGTAGCCTCTATACCGGAGTGTAGCCTCTATACCGGAGTGTAACCTCTATACCGGAGTGTAACCTCTATACCGGAGTGTAACCTCTATACCGGAGTGTAACCTCTATACCGCAGTGTAACCTCTATACCGGAGTGTAACCTCTATACCGGAGTGTAACCTCTATACCAGAGTGTAACCTCTATACCAGAGTGTAGCCTCTATACCGGAGTGTAACCTCTATACCGGAGTGTAACCTCTATACCGGAGTGTAACCTCTATACCGGAGTGTAACCTCTATACCGCAGTGTAACCTCTATACCGGAGTGTAACCTCTATACCGGAGTGTAACCTGTATACCGGAGTGTAACCTCTATACCGGAGTGTAACCTCTATACCGGAGTGTAACCTCTATACCGGAGTGTAACCTCTATACCGGAGTGTAGCCTCTATACCGGAGTGTAACCTCTATACCGGAGTGTAACCTCTATACCGGAGTGTAACCTCTATACCGGAGTGTAACCTCTATACCGGAGTGTAACCTCTATACCGGAGTGTAACCTCTATACCGGAGTGTAACCTCTATACCGGAGTGTAACCTCTATACCGGAGTGTAACCTCTATACCGGAGTGTAACCTCTATACCGAAGTGTAACCTCTATACCGGAGTGTAACCTCTATACCGGAGTGTAACCTCTATACCGGAGTGTAACCTCTATACCGGAGTGTAGCCTCTATACCGGAGTGTAACCTCTATACCGGAGTGTAACCTCTATACCGAAGTGTAACCTCTATACCGGAGTGTAACCTCTATACCGGAGTGTAACCTCTATACCGGAGTGTAACCTCTATACCGGAGTGTAACCTCTATACCGGAGTGTAGCCTCTATACCGGAGTGTAACCTCTATACCGGAGTGTAACCTCTATACCGGAGTGTAACCTCTATACCGGAGTGTAACCTCTATACCGGAGTGTAACCTCTATACCGGAGTGTAGCCTCTATACCGAAGTGTAACCTCTATACCAGAGTGTAACCTCTATACCGGAGTGTAACCTCTATACCGGAGTGTAACCTCTATACCGGAGTGTAACCTCTATACCGGAGTGTAACCTCTATACCGGAGTGTAGCCTCTATACCGGAGTGTAACCTCTATACCGGAGTGTAACCTCTATACCGGAGTGTAACCTCTATACCGCAGTGTAACCTCTATACCGGAGTGTAGCCTCTATACCGGAGTGTAACCTCTATACCGGAGTGTAACCTCTATACCGGAGTGTAGCCTCTATACCGGAGTGTAACCTCTATACCGGAGTGTAACCTCTATACCGGAGTGTAACCTCTATACCGGAGTGTAACCTCTATACCGGAGTGTAGCCTCTATACCGGAGTGTAACCTCTATACCGGAGTGTAACCTCTATACCGGAGTGTAACCTCTATACCGGAGTGTAACCTCTATACCGGAGTGTAACCTCTATACCGGAGTGTAGCCTCTATACCGAAGTGTAACCTCTATACCAGAGTGTAACCTCTATACCGGAGTGTAACCTCTATACCGGAGTGTAACCTCTATACCGGAGTGTAACCTCTATACCGGAGTGTAACCTCTATACCGGAGTGTAGCCTCTATACCGGAGTGTAACCTCTATACCGGAGTGTAACCTCTATACCGGAGTGTAACCTCTATACCGGAGTGCAGCCTCTATACCAGAGTGTAACCTCTATACCGGAGTGTAACCTCTATACCGGAGTGTAACCTCTATACCGGAGTGTAACCTCTATACCGGAGTGTAACCTCTATACCGGAGTGTAACCTCTATACCGGAGTGTAACCTCTATACCGGAGTGTAACCTCCATCACCGAGGAGTCAGGAGAGTCCCCACCATGAAGAGGAGACTTCACGGGCTCTGACAAGTGATGGGATTCACAGCGACAACGCAAATTTATCTGACACCATCAGCATTGACGAAAAATTTGGAGAATCAATGGAGACGGCAATCTCAGTGATTCACTCATACTTAGTGATTCCAGTTCTCGCTAATGTTCCTTTTTTGCAAGAGATCGATCCGTTCTGTGAGCGTTTCAAATGGATTTGTTACAGGTTGTGTTTTACTTCACCAGATCCGCTCTTCATTGATATTCACTGTGTATGAGGCGAAACGGTAGGTAGGATCATGGCGCGACAGGACGGATGTGTGTACAGGTCAGTGACGCCTGGATGTGTGTACAGGTCAGTGACATCTGGATGTGTGTACAGGTCAGTGACGCCTGGATGTGTGTACAGGTCAGTGATGTGACGTCTGGATGTGTGTACAGGTCAGTGATGTGACGGCTGGATGTGTGTACAGGTCAGTGATGTGACGCCTGGATGTGTGTACAGGTCAGTGATGTGACGCCTGGATGTGTGTACAGGTCAGTGACGTCTAGATGTGTGTACAGGTCAGTGACGCCTGGATGTGTGTACAGGTCAGTGACGCCTGGATGTGTGTACAGGTCAGTGACGTCTAGATGTGTGTACAGGTCAGTGACGCCTGGATGTGTGTACAGGTCAGTGACGCCTGGATGTGTGTACAGGTCAGTGACGTCTAGATGTGTGTACAGGTCAGTGACGCCTGGATGTGTGTACAGGTCAGTGACGCCTGGATGTGTGTACAGGTCAGTGACGTCTGGATGTGTGTACAGGTCAGTGATGTGACGTCTGGATGTGTGTACAGGTCAGTGACGTCTAGATGTGTGTACAGGTCAGTGATGTGACGCCTGGATGTGTGTACAGGTCAGTGATGTGACGCCTGGATGTGTGTACAGGTCAGTGACGTCTGGATGTGTGTACAGGTCAGTGATGTGACGGCTGGATGTGTGTACAGGTCAGTGATGTGACGTCTGGATGTGTGTACAGGTCAGTGACGCCTGGATGTGTGTACAGGTCAGTGACGCCTGGATGTGTGTACAGGTCAGTGACGCCTGGATGTGTGTACAGGTCAGTGATGTGACGGCTGGATGTGTGTACAGGTCAGTGACGCCTGGATGTGTGTACAGGTCAGTGACGCCTGGATGTGTGTACAGGTCAGTGACGTCTGGATGTGTGTACAGGTCAGTGATGTGACGGCTGGATGTGTGTACAGGTCAGTGACGTCTGGATGTGTGTACAGGTCAGTGATGTGACGCCTGGATGTGTGTACAGGTCAGTGATGTGACGTCTGGATGTGTGTACAGGTCAGTGACGTCTGGATGTGTGTACAGGTCAGTGATGTGACGGCTGGATGTGTGTACAGGTCAGTGATGTGACGGCTGGATGTGTGTACAGGTCAGTGATGTGACGCCTGGATGTGTGTACAGGTCAGTGATGTGACGGCTGGATGTGTGTACAGGTCAGTGACGCCTGGATGTGTGTACAGGTCAGTGACGCCTGGATGTGTGTACAGGTCAGTGACGTCTGGATGTGTGTACAGGTCAGTGATGTGACGGCTGGATGTGTGTACAGGTCAGTGACGCCTGGATGTGTGTACAGGTCAGTGACGTCTGGATGTGTGTACAGGTCAGTGACGCCTGGATGTGTGTACAGGTCAGTGATGTGACGGCTGGATGCGTGTACAGGTCAGTGCCTACAGGTCAGTGATGTGACGTCTGGATGTGTGTACAGGTCAGTGACGTCTGGATGTGTGTACAGGTCAGTGATGTGACGGCTGGATGTGTGTACAGGTCAGTGATGTGACGGCTGGATGTGTGTACAGGTCAGTGATGTGACGGCTGGATGTGTGTACAGGTCAGTGATGTGACGGCTGGATGTGTGTACAGGTCAGTGACGCCTGGATGTGTGTACAGGTCAGTGACGACTGGATATGTGTACAGGTCAGTGACGTCTGGATGTGTGTACAGGTCAGTGATGTGACGGCTGGATGTGTGTACAGGTCAGTGACGCCTGGATGTGTGTACAGGTCAGTGACGTCTGGATGTGTGTACAGGTCAGTGACGCCTGGATGTGTGTACAGGTCAGTGACGCCTGGATGTGTGTACAGGTCAGTGATGTGACGGCTGGATGCGTGTACAGGTCAGTGACGTCTGGATGTGTGTACAGGTCAGTGATGTGACGCCTGGATGTGTGTACAGGTCAGTGATGTGACGGCTGGATGTGTGTACAGGTTAGTGACGTCTGGATGTGTGTACAGGTCAGTGATGTGACGGCTGGATGTGTGTACAGGTCAGTGATGTGACGGCTGGATGTGTGTACAGGTCAGTGATGTGACGTCTGGATGTGTGTACAGGTCAGTGATGTGACGGCTGGATGTGTGTACAGGTCAGTGACGTCTGGATGTGTGTACAGGTCAGTGATGTGACGGCTGGATGTGTGTACAGGTCAGTGATGTGACGGCTGGATGTGTGTACAGGTCAGTGATGTGACGGCTGGATGTGTGTACAGGTCAGTGATGTGACGGCTGGATGTGTGTACAGGTCAGTGATGTGACGGCTGGATGTGTGTACAGGTCAGTGACGCCTGGATGTGTGTACAGGTCAGTGACGCCTGGATGTGTGTACAGGTCAGTGACGTCTGGATGTGTGTACAGGTCAGTGATGTGACGGCTGGATGTGTGTACAGGTCAGTGACGCCTGGATGTGTGTACAGGTCAGTGACGTCTGGATGTGTGTACAGGTCAGTGACGCCTGGATGTGTGTACAGGTCAGTGATGTGACGGCTGGATGCGTGTACAGGTCAGTGACGTCTGGATGTGTGTACAGGTCAGTGATGTGACGTCTGGATGTGTGTACAGGTCAGTGACGTCTGGATGTGTGTACAGGTCAGTGATGTGACGGCTGGATGTGTGTACAGGTCAGTGATGTGACGGCTGGATGTGTGTACAGGTCAGTGATGTGACGGCTGGATGTGTGTACAGGTCAGTGACGCCTGGATGTGTGTACAGGTCAGTGACGCCTGGATATGTGTACAGGTCAGTGACGTCTGGATGTGTGTACAGGTCAGTGATGTGACGGCTGGATGTGTGTACAGGTCAGTGACGCCTGGATGTGTGTACAGGTCAGTGACGTCTGGATGTGTGTACAGGTCAGTGACGCCTGGATGTGTGTACAGGTCAGTGATGTGACGGCTGGATGCGTGTACAGGTCAGTGACGTCTGGATGTGTGTACAGGTCAGTGATGTGACGCCTGGATGTGTGTACAGGTCAGTGATGTGACGGCTGGATGTGTGTACAGGTTAGTGACGTCTGGATGTGTGTACAGGTCAGTGATGTGACGGCTGGATGTGTGTACAGGTCAGTGATGTGACGTCTGGATGTGTGTACAGGTCAGTGATGTGACGGCTGGATGTGTGTACAGGTCAGTGATGTGACGGCTGGATGTGTGTACAGGTCAGTGACGCCTGGATATGTGTACAGGTCAGTGACGTCTGGATGTGTGTACAGGTCAGTGATGTGACGTCTGGATCCAGAGCTAAGCTGCACATCTACATGCCGAGACATTGCTGGGAGTAGAAGAGGGATAATGAAGGGAAACTTATACCCCAGGGGGTCAACCCTCCAATAACTGCTTATGAGATACACTGATACATAACATGGGAATGGGAAGCCATGGATGAGATACACTGATAACATGGGAATAGGAAGCCATGGATGAGATACACTGATAACATGTGAATAGGAAGCCATGGATGAGATACACCGATAACATGGGAATAGGAAGCCATGGATGAGATACACTGATACCATGGGAAGAGGAAGCCATGGATGAGATACACTGATACCATGGGAAGAGGAAGCCATGGATGAGATACACTGATAACATGGGAATAGGAAGCCATGGATGAGATACACCGATAACATGAGAGGAGAAAGCCATGGATGAGATACACTGATACCATGGGAAGAGGAAGCCATGTATGAAATACACTGATACCATGGGAAGAGGAAGCCATGGATGAGATACACCGATAACATGAGAGGAGAAAGCCATGGATGAGATACACCGATACCATGGGAAGAGGAAGCCATGTATGAGATACACTGATAACATGGGAATAGGAAGCCATGGATGAGATACACTGATAACATGGGAATGGGAAGCCATGTATGAGATACACTGATAACATGGGAATAGGAAGCCATGGATGAGATACACTGATACCATGGGAAGAGGAAGCCATGTATGAGATACACTGATAACATGGGAATAGGAAGCCATGGATGAGATACACTGATAACATGGGAATAGGAAGCCATGGATGAGATATACTGATACCATGGGAAGAGGAAGCCATGGATGAGATACACGAGATACATTGATAAGATATACAAGAGACTGATTCATAGGAAAGATGGATGATGACACTTTAGAAGTCTGATTCATAAAACAGAAAGGACAATAGATTATGAACGGGATGGATTACCCGACAGGGAAAGGTATCGTATGGTTATTGACATGGAGAAGATAGACGCATACATTATATAGATGTAATGATTATATCAGCACATGTAGCAGAGCTGAGCTGGCGTAAAATATCACTTTAAAAGATTAATAGTAGATTTATAATTACCAGTCACTCTGCTCCATAATCCCTGACTACTCCATAACCTCTGACTACTCCATAATCCCTGACTACTCCATAACCTCTGACTACTCCATAATCCCTGACTACTCCATAACCTCTGACTACTCCATAACCTCTGACTACTCCATAATCCCTGACTACTCCATAATCCCTGACTACTCCATAATCCCTGACTACTCCATAACCTCTGACTACTCCATAATCCCTGACTACTCCATAACCTCTGACTACTCCATAATCCCTGACTACTCCATAATCCCTGACTACTCCATAATCCCTGACTACTCCATAACCTGACTACTCCATAATCCCTGACTACTCCATAACCTCTGACTACTCCATAATCCCTGACTACTCCATAACCTCTGACTACTCCATAATCCCTGACTACTCCATAACCTCTGACTACTCCATAACCTCTGACTACTCATTAATCCCTGACTACTCCATAATCCCTGACTACTCCATAACCTCTGACTACTCATTAATCCCTGACTACTCCATAATCCCTGACTACTCCATAACCTCTGACTGCTCCATAACCTCTGACTGCTCCATATCCTGACAACTCCGTAATCCCTGACTACTCCGTAATCTCAGAGAACTATCACAATGAGAAACACTGCAGCTCGGAAGAGTTACATGGCATTCTCAGCTCTCCGGCTCATGTTGCATCTCTGTTACCAGTCACCCGACTCCATGATCTATAATCCATAATCCATGGCATTCTCAGCTCTTTTTGCACCTCTGTTACCTGGGAGAACACATGGTCCCAGCTTTATTACAGATGGCGGCTGGCAGCTCTGAAGTCACTTGCTGCTGCACCTTGCTTGTGTTAGGGGAAACAGCTCACTGCTGACTTGTACACTCCATTTGTGAGAAAGTCTTACAACTAAAGCGCTCCTCCCAGATGTGCGGCTGAAACACTAACAGTAAGGCACAGGCTCCACTATTGTCTAGGAGGATTTTCAGTAATCCCAATCACAAGTCTTCTTCACTGGCTTGATATGGTAGTGCAAACAGTTAAACTTCTGTATATAACACAACAAGTCATTGACTCACAAGGAGTTTTCCTCCAGCGTTTGGGAGGATAACACCCCTGTGGAGGAAACCTCTGGGGAACCATGGCTGAAGGATTGCACCTCCCTTGGGCTTAGAGGGTTTATGAAAACCTGTAACTCGTTGAATTGAAATGAAATTGTACAAGGAACCAGAGATGAAGGCAATATCCAAGAGCAAAGAGAAAAGCAGGTGAGAAATAAAAGATTATAACAGATCCTAGAGACAAGGCATGAAGTTACAGCTATTCCTAAACCCCTCTGTCCTCATAGTAATACACTGGGCACATATACTCGGTTATCATTTACATACATAGAATAATTCTACCCAACAGAAAAAAAGTCACCAGCCTTTTACCAGAGGAACAGAAGAGTTACCATCCCGCAGCATTATAGGCGTCACATGACCATAGGAGCGCAGCTCTTGTTTATAATACAGGCCGTAAGTGTTAATCAATGCAAAAATAATCCAAAAGCCATTACAAAGCAACTGAACCTTATCATTTACATATTATATATATAGAGAGAGAGAAACTGCCTGAGGTGAGAGGGTGAGAGGGTAAGAGAATAGGAGGGTAAAAGGGTAAGAGGGTAGGAGGTAAGAGAATAGGAGGGTAAGGGGTAAGAGAATAGCAGGGTAAAGGGTAAGAGGGTAGGAGGTAAGAGAATAGGAGGGTAAAGGGTAAGAGGGTAGGAGGTAAGAGAATAGGAGGGTAAAGGGTAAGAGGGTAGGAGGTAAGAGAATAGGAGGGTAGAGGGTAAGAGAATAGGAGGGTAAAAGGGTAAGAGGGTAGGAGGTAAGAGAATAGGAGGGTAAGGGGTAAGAGAATAGCAGGGTAAAGGGTAAGAGGGTAGGAGGTAAGAGAATAGGAGGGTAAAGGGTAAGAGGGTAAGGGGTAAGAGAATAGGAATGTAAAGGGTAAGAGAATAGGAGGTGAGAGGTAAAAGGTGAGAGGGTGAGAAGATAAGAGGGGAGATAATGAGAGGTAAGAGGGGAGAGGGTGAGAGTGTAAGAGGTGAGAGGTAAGAAGGTAAGAGGTGAGAGGTAAGAAGGTGAGAGGTAAGAAGGTGAGAGGTGAGAAGGTAAGAGGTGAGAGGTAAGAAGGTAAGAGGTGAGAGGTAAGAAGGTAAGAGGGGAGAGGGTGAGAGTGTAAGAGGTGAGAGGTAAGAAGGTAAGAGGGGAGAGGGTGAGAGTGTAAGAGGTGAGAGGTAAGAAGGTAAGAGGTGAGAGGTAAGAGGTAAGAAGGTAAGAAGGTAAGAGGTGAGAGGTAAGAAGGTAAGAGGTGAGAGGTAAGAAGGTAAGAGGTGAGAGGTAAGAAGGTAAGAGGTGAGAGGTAAGAAGGTAAGAGGGGAGAGGGTGAGAGTGTAAGAGGGGAGAGGTAAGAGGTAAGAAGGTAAGAGGTGAGAGGTAAGAGGTAAGAAGGTAAGAGGTGAGAGGTAAGAGGTAAGAAGGTAAGAGGTGAGAGGTAAGAAGGTAAGAGGTGAGAGGTAAGAAGGTAAGAGGTGAGGCTCCACAGGATCCTGATATGGTATCAGAGACTATGAGCTGCTGCCCTCCACCACATCAAGATCCGTAGAGGACAATTCACACAGATATGTTGCAGATATGTTGCAGATATGGTTGCAGATATGGGTGCAGATATGGGTGCAGATATCAGATAGGATAACACTGGAGCTATGTGGTAATTTGGGGATTTCTTGCTGGGTTACAGTTGTGGCGGCTCAATGGTCCCAATTACCCCCATTTAGTCCCCTTAGCGTGACCACTGCAGTGGGTTTGGGTCATGTGACCCCTGTGGTGGCCTAATAGCCGGCTAGCCCGAGCCTTATCCATAACTAATGAAAGAGAAATCATTGTGATAAGAAATCTGCATCAGATCGGTTCTGTATGGACGGGCCCCCAGGAGATGGGTCTAATATCATCCCATAATATCACAGTGCCACATAGCACACTCAGCTCTGCTGCACCTGTGACAGATTACAGAACCTGCAGTATAATATCTGTGGCTTACGAGGAGCGCGCTCACTACTGGGACGCAACGCTTCGTACCGTACTAAAAAGGAGGCAACTGAGAGGAAAAGACACTGGAATAAAAATGCAGCTGTTTTTTTAGCTATTTTGATAAAAGTTTAAAGCCTAAAGGCATCAAATCGCTGCCGCTAATGTCACCATGGAAACCTTTAATATGATAGGGAATGAAAATAGCCAAGGAAAAAAAAAAACATACATTTTTCCCCGTGTCGCTCTCGCTAGCAGAGTTCTGAAACGCGAAAAAAGGAAGAAAAAGAGGGAGAGAGAGATAGAGATAGAGAGAGAGAGAGAGAGAGATGGAGATAGAGAGAGATAGAGAGAGATAGAGAGAGATGGAGATAGAGAGATGGAGATAGAGAGAGAAATAGAGAGAGAGAGAGAGAGAGAGAGAGAGAGAGTCGCCTTCCATCCCTTCTTACATATGAAAGTCGCAACAAATGTATCCGGGAATATTTACTTTCTTAATAGAAATAATGAAAAGTGTGAGTGTACGGAATGTGCATGGAATAGCGGAAGGCGGAACCCTTATATATATATATATATATATATATATATATATAATGAGATGTGTGAGTGTACGGAATGTGCATGGAATAGAGGAAGGCGGAACCCTTTATATATATATATATAATAGTGTGATGTGTGAGTGCAGGGAATGTGCATGGAATAATGGGAGATGGAACCCATATACAGTATATTATATATATATATATATATATATATATATATATATATATATATATATTATAATGAGATGTGAGTGTACGGAATGTGCATGGAATAGCGGAAGGCGGAACCCTTTATATATATATATATATAGACCAACAAAACACAACATATCACTGAACTCAGGGAGAACAGCAAAAAATTCCAATAGAGTTCTCATTTACGAGTCTCCATTTATTGTCCCATACAAAATTTGAATATGAAAAAAAGGGGTCGGTGGAGCCTCAGTTACGAGTCTCAAAACACGGGAATAGCCAGATATCCCTCTCTCCAGAGAAGGAAGCCCATTGTCGTGTTTTGTAACTGAGGCTCCACGGCCCCCCTTTTTTGCATATATATATATATATATATATATATATATATATATATATATATATATATATAATGAGATGTGCGAGTGTACGGAATGTGCATGGAATAGCGGAAGGCGGAACCCTTATATATATATATATGGACCGGATTACTGGTCCATATTCTGTATACAGCCGGATCCCCAGAATTTCTGGTCCATATTCTGTATACAGCCGGATCCCTGGTCCATATTCTGTATACAGCCGGATCCCTGGTCCATATTCTGTATACAGCCGGATCCCCAGGATTACTGGTCCATATTCTGTATACAGCCGGATCCCCAGGATTACTGGTCCATATTCTGTATACAGCCGGATCCCTGGTCCATATTCTGTATACAGCCGGATCCCCGGGATTACTAGTCCATATTCTGTATACAGCCGGATCCCTGGGATTACTGGTCCATATTCTGTATACAGCCGGATCTCTGGGATTACTGGTCCATATTCTGTATACAGCCGGATCCCTGGGATTACTGGTCCATATTCTGTATACAGCCGGATCCCTGGTCCATATTCTGTATACAGCCGGATCCCCAGGATTACTGGTCCATATTCTGTATACAGCCGGATCCCCAGGATTACTGGTCCATATTCTGTATACAGCCGGATCCCTGGTCCATATTCTGTATACAGCCGGATCCCTGGTCCATATTCTGTATACAGCCGGATCCCCAGGATTACTGGTCCATATTCTGTATACAGCCGGATCCCCAGGATTACTGGTCCATATTCTGTATACAGCCGGATCCCTGGTCCATATTCTGTATACAGCCGGATCCCTGGTCCATATTCTGTATACAGCCGGATCCCCGGGATTACTGGTCCATATTCTGTATACAGCCGGATCCCTGGGATTACTGGTCCATATTCTGTATACAGCCGGATCCCTGGTTCATATTCTGTATACAGCCAGATCCCCGGGATTTCTGGTCCATATTCTGTATACAGCCGGATCCCCGGGATTACTGGTCCATATTCTGTATACAGCCGGATCCCCGGGATTACTGGTCCATATTCTGTATACAGCCGGATCCCCGGGATTACTGGTCCATATTCTGTATACAGCCGGATCCCTGGGATTACTGGTCCATATTCTGTATACAGCCGGATCCCTGGTCCATATTCTGTATACAGCCGGATCCCCGGGATTACTGGTCCATATTCTGTATACAGCCGGATCCCCGGGATTACTGGTCCATATTCTGTATACAGCCGGATCCCTGGGATTACTGGTCCATATTCTGTATACAGCCGGATCCCTGGGATTACTGGTCCATATTCTGTATACAGCCGGATCCCTGGTCCATATTCTGTATACAGCCGGATCCCCAGGATTACTGGTCCATATTCTGTATACAGCCGGATCCCCAGGATTACTGGTCCATATTCTGTATACAGCCGGATCCCCAGGATTACTGGTCCATATTCTGTATACAGCCGGATCCCCAGGATCCCCTGCTCCATGGCTCGGCCTTGTTTTGTCTTTCTATTTTGTCCTTTTTCTTCTTCTCTCTTCATCTTCCTTGCCTTTCTCTTCCTTCCCTTCATTGTTCGGCTCCTTCTCTCTCGTATCCTTTCTGCTGCCGGTGCATGTGTGGAAGTAACTAGCGGCCCCCAGGGACGGCCCTTCCTGTCCCTCCTCCGTCATTCTGCTGCCTCTGGAGAGACACAACCATCCTCCTGGCACAAAGGTGGAAAGAATGGAAGGCGCCCCCCCCCCCCTCCCCCGCCTTCTACCTCTCCATGGCACCGGGCAGCTATAGCAACAGGTGTGGTAGAGGTGATGGCACCAGGTGCTCCTCATGCCCACCGCTCAGCTGGCACCAGATGCTCCTCATGCCCACCGCTCAGCTGGCACCAGATGCTCCTCATGCCCACCGCTCAGCTGGCACCAGATGCTCCTCATGCCCACCGCTCAGCTGGCACCAGATGCTCCTCATGCCCACCGCTCAGCTGGCACCAGATTCCTTTTAGTGGCTGCTGCAATAAGACGCTACCTGCCATAAAGTTTATGGAGCAGAAAAGCAGCCCATTGTCGCCTGTTTATTGCTAGAATTATAATGGATCTCGGGCACACGGTCCGCACCAGGACCTGAGCGCCAGCTCCAATACCACCGACACGGCCAAGGCTTCTGCTTCTGGCTGCTCGGACATTTGGCCGCTGGAAACCTGTGTGCAGTGTTGTGTGACACAGACATGAGTGTGCGGGCGGCTGCCATCTCCCCCTGCCCATCAGCACGGCCCTCTCACCGCTGCCCCTCTATGCTGACAATCTTATCCGCCACTACTGGCATGTGACAGTGATGGATGGCGCTCCTCATCTGCGCTGATCTATGGTAATGTGCCCGAACTGTGCGCTGATCTGATGATCCGTCGCTCCCTGCACCGACCCTCGCTGGGGGCAAAGACGCTCGCTGGGGGCAACGACCCTCGCTGGGGGCAACGACGCTCGCTGGGGGCAACGACCCTCGCTGGGGGCAACGACCCTCGCTGGGGGCAACGACACTGTGAATATTCTGAAGCTTCCATGTAGTCGCCGAGTGATTGGTGCCTGCAGGCGCTCTATATAATCACTGCTGCTCTATGATGGTATACCCTACAGATGTAGCAGAGCCCAGCACATACAGCACCACTGCTATAGGATATGATGGTATACCCTACAGATGTAGCAGAGCTCAGCACATACAGCACCACTGCTATAGGATATGATGGTATACCCTACAGATGTAGCAGAGCCCAGCACATACAGCACCACTGCTATAGGATATGATGATATACCCTACAGATGTAGCAGAGCCCAGCACATACAGCACCACTGCTATAGGATATGATGGTATACCCTACAGATGTAGCAGAGCCCAGCACATACAGCACCACTGCTATAGGATATGATGGTATACCCTACAGATGTAGCAGAGCTCAGCACATACAGCACCACTGCTATAGGATATGATGGTATACCCTACAGATGTAGCAGAGCCCAGCACATACAGCACCACTGCTATAGGATATGATGATATACCCTACAGATGTAGCAGAGCCCAGCACATACAGCACCACTGCTATAGGATATGATGGTATACCCTACAGATGTAGCAGAGCTCAGCACATACAGCACTGCTGCTATAGGATATGATGATATACAGATGTAGCAGAGCTCAGCACATACAGCACTGATCTGTGACTATCACCTGCCTATGTGCACTGATCTGTGACTATCACCTCCCTGTGTGCACTGATCTGTGACTATCACCTGCCTGTGTGCACTGATCTAACAAGTAGTAAAATCCACGGCACTCAATGTTATGCAGAAGTGAAAAAGTTTATTGTACAGTGAAGAAATTATTAGTGTATACTCCGACCAATAAGAGATATTATGCAATAGAGATCATAATAGTAAGGCAAGCTTTCGGCCCTTCCCGGGCCTTCTTCAGGCTAATGGATTTCGTATGCGATGTGCGGCTGAGGTCTGGTGGCCCACCAGACCTCAGCCGCACATCGCATACGAAATCCATTAGCCTGAAGAAGGCCCGGGAAGGGCCGAAAGCTTGCCTTACTATTATGATCTCTATTGCATAATATCTCTTATTGGTCGGAGTATACACTAATAATTTCTTCACTGTACAATAAACTTTTTCACTTCTGCATAACATTGAGTGCCGTGGATTTTACTACTTGTTGGATACATGGTTGAAGAACCATAACCCACTGAGCACCTATCAGCGAGAGGTGTGCAACACTGATTTGTTCTATGTGTGCACTGATCTGTGACTATCACCTGCCTGTGTGCACTGATCTGTGACTATCACCTGCCTGTGTGCACTGATCTGTGACTATCATCTCTATAGGTGCACTGATCTGTGACTATCACCTGCCTGTGTGCACTGATCTGTGACTATCATCTCTATAGGTGCACTGATCTGTGACTATCACCTCCCTGTGTGCACTGATCTGTGACTATCACCTGCCTGTGTGCACTGATCTGTGACTATCATCTCTATAGGTGCACTGATCTGTGACTATCACCTCCCTGTGTGCACTGATCTGTGACTATCACCTCTATAGGTGCACTGATCTGTGACTATCACCTCCCTGTGTGCACTGATCTGTGACTATCACCTGCCTGTGTGCACTGATCTGTGACTATCACCTCTATAGGTGCACTGATCTGTGACTATCACCTCTATAGGTGCACTGATCTGTGACTATCACCTCTATAGGTGCACTGATCTGTGACTATCACCTCTATAGGTGCACTGATCTGTGACTATCACCTCTATAGGTGCACTGATCTGTGACTATCACCTCTATAGGTGCACTGATCTGTGACTATCACCTCCCTGTGTGCACTGATCTGTGACTATCACCTCTATAGGTGCACTGATCTGTGACTATCACCTCCCTGTGTGCACTGATCTGTGACTATCACCTGCCTGTGTGCACTGATCTGTGACTATCACCTCTATAGGTGCACTGATCTGTGACTATCACCTCTATAGGTGCACTGATCTGTGACTATCACCTCTATAGGTGCACTGATCTGTGACTATCACCTCTATAGGTGCACTGATCTGTGACTATCACCTCTATAGGTGCACTGATCTGTGACTATCACCTCTATAGGTGCACTGATCTGTGACTATCACCTCCCTGTGTGCACTGATCTGTGACTATCACCTGCCTGTGTGCATTACTCTATGACTGGCGCTGCCATTCTGCACTGATCTGTGATGATCAGCGCCTTCTATCCATTCCCATCTGATCCCCATCCTGTGTGTGCAGTGAGCTGTCAGAGAGTCAGTACCGCTCTGTTAATTGCAGTTCCTGTCCTTGTCGTTGCCAGTTCTCTCCTTTCCGTCTCTCATTGTATACTGCTGCCCTATCCGCCATCTCTGCAGCTGCAGATCCCCCATGCGTCCAGTTCTGTAAATACTCTGTCCTTGCACACACAGATCTCGGATCCTCTGCTGATCAGGATGCAACCCATGACTCTCCAATCCAGATCTGGGATATTTCCGTCAGGTTGATGAGTGCAGCTCGCTGCTTTCTGGCTTCCGCCGCTCCTTGCTCGCTGCAGTCACATTACTGACACCTGTCTGTGCTGCGACAAGCTCCTCAGTGACCCCTCTTTTCCTCTGACCTCCCTTTACTTGCACATGGTTCAGCAGCTTTCATGTTATCGTGTATATTGCTCTATGAGAAGAGTATACAAGACAGCAATGCTTCTCATCTATATCCTGTCACTCTGAGAGGAAAGATCTATGAGCCCAAGGAGAGGATCGTTCTCAAAGCTTGGTGTTCAATGTCGACAAGAATAAGCCCCCCTCTACCCCCTCCCCTGAACCCTCTCCCCCTCCCCCTCCCCTGAACCCTCTACCCCCTCCCCTGAACCCTCTACCCCCTCCCCTGAACCCTCTCCCCCTCCCCTGAACCCTCTTCCCCTCCCCCTCCCCTGAACCCTCTTCCCCTCCCCTGAACCCTCTACCCCCTCCCCTGAACCCTCTACCCCCTCCCCTGAACCCTCTTACCCCTCCCCTGAACCCTCTTACCCCTCCCCTGAACCCTCTTACCCCTCCCCTAAACCCTCTCCCCCTCCCCTGAAAGTCTGATGCACCGTCCGGCAGAGAAGCAGCTCCGGCACATAGAACAAGGCTGGAAGCAGATAGCGCCATTCACTGCTCTGGCTGTCCAGGCATGATGGGAGTTATAGTTCTGTAACAGCTGGAGGGCCTGAGTTTGACACCACTGCTTTACAGGGAGCAGAGCTGCAGTAACCTGGCATGGCCATTACACAATGAATGGTGCTAAACAGTCCAATTCATTGTGTATATGCCAAAGCCGTGGCTCTACATGAGAGTCAGATGGCCTATCCTGAAGACTTACCTATCATAGGCTATCCATATAAAAGTAATGGAAAACCCCTTTAAAGGAAATCTGTCAGTAGGTGTACGGTGCCATAAATGAGGGCAGCAGAAACTAGTGACAGAAACGCTGAAAAGATGGGTGTATTACTTACATCATTCTGTTCAGCCGTTCTCCTAATATGCAGGAAAATAGGATTCTTGCCACATCCCTCCCCCCGCCCTCTGGCTGCTGATTGACGGGTGACTGCCTATCCACAGCATGGATAGATAACTGCCAATCAGCAGCTGGTGGGCAGAGTTTTCTGCTTCTCATGAATATCCAGGACTACTGAGATCATGCACATAATGGAGAGGACTACCTATTGTCCATGTTATTTAGGAGGAAATCTCTGGATCAGCTGCACAAAACAATGTAAGTGATTCATCATCCTGCTCAGCTTCTCTGTCACTAGACTACCCTGAGATAGGACGCCATAACCCTGCTGACCCTGAGATAGGAGGCCATAACCCTGCTGACCCTGAGATAGGAGGCCATACACCTGCTGACCCTGAGATAGGAGGCCATACACCTGCTGACCCTGAGATAGGACCCCATACACCTGCTGACCCTGAGATAGGAGGCCATAACCCTGCTGACCCTGAGATAGGACGCCATACACCTGCTGACCCTGAGATAGGACATCATACACCTGCTGACCCTGAGATAGGACATCATACACCTGCTGACCCTGAGATAGGACGCCATACACCTGCTGACCCTGAGATAGGACGCCATATACCTGCTGACCCTGAGATAGGACGCCATAACCCTGCTGACCCTGAGATAGGACGCCATACACCTGCTGACCCAGAGATAGGACGCCATACACCTGCTGACCCTGAGATAGGACGCCATAACCTGCTGACACTGAGATAGGACGCCATACACCTGCTGACCCTGAGATAGGAGGCCATACACCTGCTGACCCTGAGATAGGACACCATACACCTGCTGACCCTGAGATAGGACGCCATAACCTGCTGACCCTGAGATAGGACCCCATACACCTGCTGACCCTGAGATAGGAGGCCATACACCTGCTGACCCTGAGATAGGACCCCATACACCTGCTGACCCTGAGATAGGATGCCATAACCTGCTGACCCTGAGATAGGACGCCATAACCTGCTGACCCTGAGATAGGACGCCATACACCTGCTGACCCTGAGATAGGACGCCATAACCCTACTGACCCTGAGATAGGACGCCATACACCTGCTGACCCTGAGATAGGACCTCATACACCTGCTGACCCTGAGATAGGACGCCATAACCTGCTGACCCTGAGATAGGACGCCATAACCTGCTGACCCTGAGATAGGACGCCATACACCTGCTGACCCTGAGATAGGACCCCCCCATACACCTGCTGACCCCGAGATAGGACGCCATACACCTGCTCACCCTGAGATAGGACGCCATAACCTGCTGACCCTGAGATAGGACGCCATACACCTGCTCACCCTGAGATAGGACGCCATAACCTGCTGACCCTGAGATAGGACGCCCTACCCCTGCTGACCCTGAGATAGGACGCCATAACCCTGCTGACCCTGAGATAGGACGCCATAACCCTGCTGACCCTGAGATAGGACGTCATACACCTGCTGACCCTGAGATAGGAGGCCATACACCTGCTGACCCTGAGATAGGATGCCATAACCTGCTGACCCTGAGATAGGACGCCGTATACCTGCTGACCCTGAGATAGGACACCATAACCCTGCTGACCCTGAGATAGAACATCATACACCTGCTGACCCTGAGATAGGACGCCATACACCTGCTGACCCTGAGATAGGAGGCCATAACCCTGCTGACCCTGAGATAGGACGCCATACACCTGCTGACCCTGAGATAGGACGCCATACACCTGCTGACCCTGAGATAGGACGCCATAACCTGCTGACCCTGAGATAGGACGCCATAACCTGCTGACCCTGAGATAGGACACCATACACCTGCTGACCCTGAGATAGGACGCCATACACCTGCTGACCCTGAGATAGGACGCCATACACCTGGTGACCCTGAGATAGGACACCATAACCTGCTGACCCTGAGATAGGACGCCATACACCTGCTGACCCTGAGATAGGACGCCATACACCTGCTGACCCTGAGATAGGACGCCATACACCTGCTGACCCTGAGATAGGACACCATACACCTGCTGACCCTGAGATAGGACGCCATACACCTGCTGACCATGAGATAGGACGCCATAATCTGCTGACCCTGAGATAGGACGCCATAACCTGCTGACCCTGAGATAGGAGGCCATAACCCTGCTGACCCTGAGATAAGTCAGAGCTTCATATGTTTACCTTCACTTTTCCAATGACTGATGTAAGCAGCAATGATCATTATTGAAGAGGTTGTCCAGTAATAGATAAACACGTCCGCTTTCTTCCAGAGACAGCACCGCTCTTGTCTCCAGGTCAGTTGCAGTTTTCAATATAGCTCCATTCTCTTCAATGGAACTGCATTAGAAAACCTGCACCCAACCTGGAGACAAGGGCGGTGCTGTCTCTGGAAGTTAGCGGCCATGTATGTGTAACTCTGGATAGCCCCTTTAAACCTGCTTCCAGGCATGTAGCTAGAGGGGGTGCGGTCCGGACATGATACCAGTGGGGTCTGTGCAGGGGCCGAGGGTATTTGGATCCAGGGCTACAGTAGTATGGTGGATGTTTAGGTCCCTGGTCAGGAACTGTCCAGAGCTGGAGAGGTTTTCTATGGGGATTTGCTGCTGTTCTAAGCAGTTCCTGACATGGACAGAGGTGGCAGCAGAGAGCACTGTGTCAGACTGGAGAGAATACACCACTTCCTGCAGAAGTAAATGACAAATCTCTGACACTTTCTGGCACCAGTTAATTAGAAAGAATTTATTTTTCTTTTTTGGGGGGAACAACCCCTTTAATGGCAAAAGAATCCCCTAATATAAAGAATGGGGTCTGGAGATGTTTGTTTTGTCTATGTCCATGAGGCATGTTGTAAAGCATGTCACTAAATGCTGTTAAAAACAGCTCAGGAAAGATGGCTGCCCCCAAAACAATGAAATTTTTTAAAAAAATACAACAAGAAAACAGAAGCAGATGAGAAAAAGAAAAAATGTTTCTGTCTCCATATGTGATAGTGGGGAAGGACGCTAGATGGAACACTCTTTTTAATCATTTTTCTATGCGCATTTATTTTGCCAGTGCCCGTTTAATGATGTATTATTGTATCTGTTATTGTCTGATATTGCCGTTGTATATCTGGTAGCTTTGCACTATTTCATTATGAAGATGATGACTTACAGGCAGCAACCCCTAGGCCCAAGGGAAGGACACTCCTTATCTATGGTTCCCTAGAGGTTTCCTCCACAGGGGTTTCTTCCACTCCTGAGTGCTGGAAGAGGACTCGTTGTGAGTGGAGGATTTGCTGTGTTTCTCATCATTCTTGTAGGTTTTTCCTATACATGTTGTTTATAGATTTATGTTCTTGGAATTACATTGGGTGTACAAAAAACGCATTTAAGAAATGAAAAAGGAAATCATTTTTATGTTGGAAAGGGCTGTGTGTGGCATCTCTATAGACTGTCACTGCTTTGTGATGCTTCAGGAGCAGTCTTATAAGGTAAATTATGTTATGTTACAATCTGTGGTGGTGCATGAGCCGAGCGCGGGAATGGGCCGGCTCTATGGGTGTTCTACTGGTAGCATCATCAATGTCCTTCAAGGGGTTCTCTGACATCAGGTAAAAAAATAAGAACTAGCTCTGGAATCAAGGGGGCTTTAAAATTACATAATAATAATAGGGGGTATTAGACAGACTGAGCCGCCATGTAAACAAGTGTCAATCTCCTAGATTGTTACCTTTTACAAAGCCAATTACACAGTGACATGATCATGTGACCAGGGCTGCATCGCTATATCATGTGACCAGGGCTGCATCATGTGACCAGGGCTGCATCGCTGCATCATGTGACTAGGGCTGCATCATGTGGCCAGGGCTGCATCGCTACATCATGTGACCAGGGCTGCATCAGGTGACCAGGGCTGCATCGCTGCATCATGTGACTAGGGCTGCATCGCTACATCATGTGACCAGGGCTGCATCGCTACATCATGTGACCAGGGCTGCATCAGGTGACCAGGGCTGCATCGCTACACTGTTTGTGCGGTCTCAGCATTATTCAGCCGTCAGTCGCACTTTGCGTCCTATTACACAATGAGATGTTGGGCTGATTATTCTACGTAGTGAGCGATGAGCGAGGGTTTGCTGATCGCTGACTCTATTACCCCCATGGGGCAGTTGGCCTGGGTAATAAGGCTGTTCTCGGCTATGCTCACATCACAGGCACCTATAAATGTAGACACATGTTTGAGTGCGTTTTGCACATTTGTTATCTCTATATCTATCTATACCGTCGTAGAAGTTTTGCACATTTTTTATTTATAGCTTATAAGTTTTGTTTTGATGTTTTTGCATAAAAATATTTACAGAGGAAACACAGATAAGTTGTTCGCCACCTCGTGCCAGCGCTATGGTCCCCCTGGCAGTCAGCTGCAATGCGGCCGTAACCTGCATTACACAATGCTCAGGAGAGACAGCGGCCACAATTACCTGAGAATCTTGTGGACAAGGTTTGGCGCACGGATAATTCACACCTCGGGGGACACTTTTTATATACATTCCCACAGAAATGTCGGCTATATTAGTCCTGTCGGGATTTCCCATAACATGAAATGATTTCCAGTCCTCAGGAAAGGAAATACCCGATTGTGGGAGTGAGCAATGTGACCGCCTGCCATCCGGTGACTGGGGACCGTCCCCTGAGAGTGGAGCAGAGGTCCCGCATGTCCGCCTCTATCTATGTGGGAGCCATCGGAGAGGACGATACTTGGCCGTCTCTGCAGACTCGCACACGATCCCCCAAGATTGCAGGATTCCCAGAGATCCGACCAGCCGGATCAGATGTTACAGGAAAGGTTCAGCACTGCTCCGTCTGGGTTCTCCGTTATATATCTCTGATCTATATATGATTATTTGTACCGCACCAACAGGTGCCGCAGCGGTTACACATACAGGAGTAACTATGAAT